>NC_135965.1:6120442-6406709 GCF_053455715.1 Rhinoraja longicauda | reverse complement strand
ATGATACAATATTTACCAACACATGTGACAAACAACGGTTGATGCTTGATCAAGTCATTAGCCAATCTTTCTCAAAGAGACCAATCTATCAGTCACTTCGAAGTTATTTGCTGAGAATTGTTGAACAATACTAGAGAAACAACAGAGTGTGGTCAGGAGAATATTGCAAGAGTAAAATAAGTCACTTGAAAAATAAAAATATTTTGTCGGTTTACATTCTTCTGTATGTATAATTTCTAATATTATACAGGGTTGCAACTGGGATATAATATTGTGGCCTAACGCTTTGATGTCATTTCTAAAAACATTCATTAGTATAATCACCTCGTTTAATTTAAATAGAAATGTCTTGCAAATAGTCAAATAAGCCAAAAATAAGTCAGGCAATTTATATTTTGTATTATCATTGATGCTTCTATGTTCAGAAAATAGTAGTATATATAATGCCCCAGTCATAAATTACATGACTGCAAGATGCTAACATGCATCAATAGATAAAAATAAACAAATAATTAAAGTCAGTTTTGACTTCCATGGACATTTTACAAGTGTAGACATGAGAGTGCTGCATGTATTTTAACTGAGATTTCTCTGCATATTTGATTCCCCCACTATAAACATTCTGTACATTCACACTATCTATTCCCATTTGATTTTATTACACCTCCACAAGATAAACCTTCAGCCTCCTTTCGTCCAAGAAATAAAATCGAAGACTGGACTTTTGCATATACAATATTTTAGTTATTTATACTGCCCACATTCTACCTTCTGGCCTTGAATAACAACAGCAAAATGAAACAAACCAAGTTCAAAATATCTATGGTTATTAGAAAGATGTATTGTCCAGTGTAAATAAATTATAGGCAGCGGATTGATTAAAAAAATGGCCAATTAATTCTGGTAACTAATTGTTGCAGAATTTTAAATCTAACTGGAAATGCTCAATCAAAATAGCATGTAAAAATCCAATATTTTCAGTTGAAGTATACGACATGAAACTTTGTGCAATAACATGTTGACAGTTCGGTGCACAACACAGTGATAACAATTCTGCCTTATGAAATAAAAGATGTCCAATTTCCTTGAAATATCCATTGATGTCTCATCTTAATTTCATCCACAGAACCAAGCACAACAACTACCACTACATCGACTACTAGCAGCGAAACAACAGGTACTAGATAATGCAGCACCAGCATTCACTGATCAGACTTTAAAAACATACATTACTTATCACCAAAAGTGACAAACAGTAGATGTTTCTTGATCAAACAATGTTCCTCAAAGAGGCCAAACCATCGGTTCATTCGGTACCAAAACTGTTCATGATTCTTAAGATTCATTAGAACTCCCAAAATTACCCACCCAATTTTTTGTTGAATTCATTGTTCACACATTTCTTGTAGTCAGTTTAAATTTCACTACCCCACTTTACCTGCTTTAGGAATCAAAAATAGTCCAATTTTCTTTCAATATCCATTGATGTCACTTCTTCATTTCATTCTCAGAACCAAGCACAACTGCCACTGCATCGACTACAGCTGCCACCAGCAGCGAAACAACAGGTACGAGGATAATGCAGCACCAACATTCACTGATCTGAACGGAATATGCGTGTACAAGTTGAATACTTTCTGTTGACGACTACTACATTAAAAATTGATCAATACAATTGTGATAATTCCGTGCAAAACTGACAAAGGAATTTACATGCCAAAATGTTTCTTGATTCCAAACAACTCCAAATGTTATCCACACAATTATTAATGTAATCCTTGGCTCACATTTCTTCTCGTCAGTTTAATTTACACTGCTACACTTTACATGCTTTATGACATGATAAGTGTCCAATTTACCTTCCATTTCCATTGCAATATCTATTGATGTCACATCTTCATTTCATTCACAGAACCAAGCACAACTGCCACTGCATCGACTACGTCCTCCACTAGTAGCGAAACAACAGGTACTAGGATAATGCAGCACCAGCATTCACTGATCAGACATTAAAATGATACAATATTTACCAACACATGTGACAAACGATCCTCTTCTCCCCGATAAAATTGAATAATATATTATATAAGAAGAATCCAATTATACACAATATAATCCGAATTTGGAAACAAATAAAATTAAATTTAAAATTAAGAAACTTATCTTCATTAACACCAATAGTGAATAACCCGGTATTTAAACCAGCTATTATGGATAAAACATACAGACAATGGGAAAGACAGGGAATTAAAAAGATGGGTGACATGTATGAAACGGGAAATTTATTATCATTTCAACAATTAAAATCAAAATTTAATCTCAATAATAACCAATACTTTAAATATTTACAGATATGTGACTTTATAAAAAAATATATACCAAGATCACAGAATATAACGATAGACCCACTGGAAGAAGCAATGAATATTAAGGCGGACTCACAAAAATTAATATCATATCTATATAACAGTATTCTTAATAGAGAATTGCCTCCAACAGAGGCAATCAGAGAAGATTGGGAAAAAGAATTACTGATAAAAATTTCTAAAGAAACATGGGAGAGGTATTTGATATACATACATAAATGTTCGATTAACTCTAGACATAATTTAATCCAATTTAAAATATTACACAGACTATATTACTCAAAAGTTAGGTTGAATAAATTTTATTCAAATATCTCACCCATTTGTGATAAATGTCTTTCACAAAATGCCAATCTTACACACGCTTTCGTTTCGTGCATAAAACTTCAAAGTTTTTGGGGTGATATATTTGATGTATTTACTAGTTTATTTAAGACAAAAATGGAACCTAGCATGGAAATGATTATCTTTGGAGATGTAAATAAATTAAATATATCCCAAATCTCATTTTTGAATTATGGTTTAATAATAGCGAAAAAACTCATACTTAAATTGTGGAAAAAGTCTACTCCACCAACATTTAAAATGTGGATTGGTAATATGTTGGAAACAGCACATTTGGAAGAAATGAGACTCCTCCTAATAGAAAAAAAAGACCAATTCTTATCGAGTTGGTCTCCATTTATTGACCTTGTGGAATCATGCGGTGTAATATCAGCATAAAATTAAAAATTCTGGGTTTGACTGAAAATTGATTAAGAATATTAAAAAACATCGATTGGTTGCGTGGGAGAATCTCCTTTTTGCTTTACTTTCGCACATTTCTTTTTTTTTTTTTTTTTTTTTTTTCACTCTATACTCACTAATTTATTCTTTACTCTTCACTACTTCTTTCTTTCTCATTTCTTTTTAAAAAGGAAGTTGTACAAATAATGTTTTAATAATTCTTGGCACCTGTAAAAAGGAACCATTAAAATGTAATGTGCTTACTTCCAAAGAAAAAAAAAAAAAAAAAAAAAAAAATAAAAGACATTAAAATGATACAATATTTACCAACACATGTGACAAACAACGGTTGATGCTTGATCAAGTCATTATCCAATCTTTCTCAAAGAGACCAATCGATCAGTCACTTCGAAGTTATTTGCTGAGAATTGTTGAACAATTCTAGAGAAACACTGTTCATTATACTTAAGATGCATTAGAACTCTCAAAATTACCCAACCAATTATTTGTTGAATTCATTGTTCACATTTCTTGTCGTCAGTTTAATTATCACTACCCCACTTTACCTGCTTTATGAATAAAAAATAGTACAATTTTCTTTCAATATCCATTGATGTCACATCTTCATTTCATTCTCAGAACCAAGCACAACAACTGCCACTGCATCGACTACATCTGCCACCAGCAGCGAAACAACAGGTACTAGGATAATGCAGCACCAACCAACATTCACTAATCTGAACGGAATATGCGTGTACAAGTTCAATACTTTCAGTTGACGACTACTACATTAAAAATAGTTCAATACAATTGTGATAATTCCGTGCAAAACAGACAAAGGAATTTACATGCCAAAATATTTCATGATTCCAAACAACTCTAAATGTTATCCACACAATTATTAATGTAATCCTTGGCTAACATTTCTTCTCGTCAGTTTACGTTCTTCTGTATGTATAATTTCTAATATTATACAGAGTTGCAACTGGAATATAATATTGTAGACTAACGCTTTGATGTAATTTCTAAAAACATTCATTAGTATAATCACCTCGTAAATTTAAATAGAAATATCGTGCAAATGGTCAAATAAGCCAAAAATAAGTCAGGCAATTTTTAGTTTATACTTTGTATTATCATTGATGCTTCTATGTTCGGAAAAAAATAGTAGTATATATAATGTCCCAGTCATCAATTACATGACTGCAAGATGCTAACATGCATCAAAAGATAAAAATAAACAAATACTTAAAGTCAGCTTTGACTTCCATGGAAATTTTACAAGTGTGGACATGAGAGTGCTGCATGTATTTTAACGGAGATTTCTCTGCATATTTGATTCCCCCACTATAAACATTCAGTACATTCACCCTATCTATTCCCATCTGATATTATTGCACCTCCACAAAATAAACCTTCAGCCTCCTTTCGTCCAAGAAATAAAATCCAAGACTGGACTTTTGCATATACAATATTTTAGTTATTTATACTGCACACATTCTACCTTCCGGCCTTGAATAACAACATTAAAATGAAACAGTCTGAAGAAGGGTCTCGACCCGAAACGTCACCCATTCCTTCACTTCCGAGATGCTGCCCGACCTGCTGAGTTACTCCAGCATTTTGTGAATAATTAAAATGAAACAAACCAAGTTCAAAATATCTATGGGTATTAGAAAGATTTAATGTCCAGTACAAATAAATTTTAGGTAGCAGATAGATTAAAAAATGGCTAATTAATTCAGGTAACTAATTTTTGCAGAATTTTAAATCTAACAGCAAATGGTCAATCAAAATAGCATGTAAAAATCCAATATTTTCAGTTGAAGTATACGACATGAAACTTTGTGCAATAACATGATGACAGTTTGGTGCGCAACACAGTGATAACAATTCTGCCTTATGAAATAAAAGGTGTCCAATTTCCTTGAAATTTCCACTGAAGTCTCATCTTCATTTCATCCACAGAACCAAGCACAACAAATGCCACTACATCGACTACTAGCAGCGAAACAACAGGTACCAGATAATGCAGCACCAGCATTCACTGATCAGACTTTAAAAACATACATTACTTATCACCAAAAGTGACAAACAGTAGATGATGCTTGATCAAACAATGTTCCTCAAAGAGGCCAAACCATCGGTTCATTCGGTACCGAAACTGTTCATGATTCTTAAGATTCATTAGACCTCCAAAAATTACCCACCCTATTTTTTGTTGAATTCATTGTTCACACATTTCTTGTCGTCAGTATAATTTTCACTACCCCACTTTACCTGCTTTATGAATCAAGAATAGTCCAATTTTCTTTCAATATCCATTGATGTCACATCTTCATTTCATTCTCAGAACCAAGCACAACAACTGCCACTGCATCGACTACATCTCCCACCAGCAGTGAAACAACAGGTACGAGGATAATGCAGCACCAACATTCACTGATCAAAACGGAATCTGCGTGTACAAATTCAATATTTTCAGTTGACGACTACCAATTTCAAAATTGTTCAATACAATTGTGATAATTCCGTGCAAAACTGACAAAGGAATTTACATGCAGATATATTTCATGATTCCAAACAAACCCAAATGTTATCCACACAATTATTAATGTAATCCTTGGCTAACATTTCTTCACGTCAGTTTAATTTACACTGCTACACTTTACATGCTTTATGACACAATAAGTGTCCAATTTACCTTCCATTTCCAATGCAATATCCATTGCTGTCACATCTTCATTTCATTCACAGAACCAAGCACAACTGCCACTGCATCGACTACGTCCGCCACTAGCAGCGAAACAACAGGTACTAGGATAATGCAGCACCAGCATTCACCGATCAGACTTTAAATGACAATAGACAATAGACAATAGACAATAGGTGCAGGAGGAGGCCATTCGGCCCTTTGTGCCAGCACCGCCATTCAATGTGATCATGGCTGATCATTCTCAATCAGTACCCCGTTCCTGCCTTCTCCCCATACCCCCTGAATCCGCTATCCTTAAGAGCTCGATCCAGCTCTCTCTTGAATGCATTCAGAGAATTGGCCTCCACTGCCTTCTGAGGCAGAGAATTCCACAGATTCACAACTCTCTGACTGAAAAAGTTTTTCCTCATCTCAGTTCTAAATGGCCTACCCCTTATTCTTAAACTGGGGCCCCTTGTTCTGGACTCCCCCAACATTGGGAACATGTTTCCTGCCTCTAACGTGTCCAACCCCTTAATAATCTTATATGTTTCGATAAGATCTGCTCTCATCCTTCTAAATTCCAGTGTATACAAGCCTAGTCGCTCCAGTCTTTCAACATATGAAAGTCCCGCCATTCCGGGAATTAATCTAGTAAACCTACACTGCACGCCCTCAATAGCAAGAATATACTATGATACAATATTTACCAACACATGTGACAAACAACAGTTGATGCATGATGAAGTCATTAGCCAATCTTTCTCAAAGAGACCAATCTATCAGTCAGTTCGAAGTTATTTGCTGAGAATTGTTGAACAATTCTAGAGAAACAACAGAATGTGGTCAGGACAATATTGCAAGAGAAAAATAAGTCACTTGAAAAAGAAAAATATTTTGTCAGTTTACTTTCTTATGTATGTATAATTTCTAATATTATACAGAGTTGCAACTGGCATATAATATTGTGGCCTAACACTATGATGTCATTTCTAAAAACATTCACTAGTATAATCACCTCGTTAATTCAAATAGAAATATCGTGCAAATACTCAAATAAGGCAAAAATAAGTCAGGCAATTATTAATTTATACTTTGTATTACCATTGATGCTTCTATGTTTGGAAAATAGTAGTATATATACTGCCCCAGTCATCAATTACATGACTGAAAGATGCTAAAATGCATTAATAGATAAAAATAAACAAATAATTAAAGTCAGTTTTGACTTCCATGGACATTTTACAAGTGTAGACATGAGAGTGCTGCATGTATTTTAACTGAGATTTCTCTGCATATTTGATTCCCCCACTATAAACATTCTGTACATTCACACTACCTATTCCCATTTGATTTTATTACACCTCCACAAGATAAACCTTCAGCCTCCTTTCGTCCAAGAAATAAAATCCAAGACTGGACTTTTGCATATACAATATTTTAGTTATTTATACTGCCCACATTCTACCTTCTGGCCTTGAATAACAACAGCAAAATGAAACAAACCAAGTTCAAAATATCTATGGGTATTAGAAAGATGTATTGTCCAGTGTAAATAAATTATAGGCAGCGGATTGATTAAAAAAATGGCCAATTAATTCTGGTAACTAATTGTTGCAGAAATTTAAATTTAACTGCAAATGCTCAATCAAAATAGCATGTAAAAATCCAATATTTTCAGTTGAAGTATACGACATGAAACTTTGTGCAATATCATGTTGACAGTTCGGTGCACAACACAGTGATAACAATTCTGCCTTATGAAATAAAAGGTGTCCAATTTCCTTGAAATATCCATTGATGTCTCATCTTAATTTCATCCACAGAACCAAGCACAACAACTGCCACTACATCGACTACTAGCAGCGAAACAACAGGTACCAGATAATGCAGCACCAGCATTCACTGATCAGACTTTAAAAACATATATTATTTATCACCAAAAGTGACAATCAGTAGATGTTTCTTGATCAAAAAATGTTCCCCAAAGAGGCCAAACCATCGGTTCATTCGGTACCAAAACTGTTATCATCATATCATATCATATACATACAGCCGGAAACAGGCCTTTTCGGCCCTCCAAGTCCGTGCCGCCCAGCGATCCCCGTACATTAACACTATCCTACACCCACTAGGGACAATTTTTACATTTACCCAGCCAATTAACCTACACTCCTGTACGTCTTTGGAGTGTGGGAGGAAACCGAAGATCTCGGAGAAAACCCACGCAGGTCACGGGGAGAATGTACAAGCTCCTTACAGTGCAGCACCCATAGTCAGGATCGAACCTGAGTCTCCGGCGCTGCATTCGCTGTAAAGCAGCAAATCTACCGCTGCGCTACTGTGCCGCCCTTCATGTTCATGATTCTTAAGATTCATTAGAACTTCCAAAATTACCCACCCAATTATTTGTTTAATTCATTGTTCACACATTTCTTGTAGTCAGTTTAATTTTCACTACCCCACTTTACCTGCTTTAGAAATCAAAAATAGTCCAATTTTCTTTCAATATCCATTGATGTCACTTCTTCATTTCATTCTCAGAACCAAGCACAACTGCCACTGCATCGACTACAGCTGCCACCAACAGCGAAACAACAGGTACGAGGATAATGCAGCACCAACATTCACATATCTGAACGGAATATGCATGTACAAGTTGAATACTTTCAGTTGACGACTACTACATTAAAAATAGTTCAATACAATTGTGATAATTCCGTGCAAAACTGACAAAGGAATTTAAATGCAAAAATATTTCATAATTCCAAACAACTCCAAATGTTATCCACACAATTATTAATGTAATCCTTGGCTAACATTTCTTCTTGTCAGTTTAATTTACACTGTTACATTTTACATGCTTTATGACACGATAAGTGTTTAATTTACCTTCCATTTCCATTACAATATCTATTGATGTCACATCATCATTTCATTCTCAGAACCAAGCACAACTGCCACTGCATCGACTACGTCCGCCACTACCAGCGAAACAACAGGTACTAGGATAATGCAGCACCAGCATTCACTGATTAGACATTCAAATGATACAATATTTACCAACACATGTGACAAACAACAGTTAATGCTTGATCAAGATATTAGCTAATCTTTCTCAAAGGGACCAATCTATCAGTCACTTCGAAGTTATTTGCTGAGAATTGTTGAACAATTCAAGAGCAACAACAGAGTGTGTTCTGGAGAATATTGCAAGAGAAAAATAAGTAACTTGAAAAAGAAAAATATTTTGTCAGTTTACGTTCTTATGTATGTGTAATTTCTAATATTATACAGAGTTGCAACTGGGATATAATATTGTGGCCTAACACTTTGATGTAATTTCTAAAAACATTCGCTAGTATAATCACCTCGTTAATTTAAATAGAAAATCATGCAAATAGTCCAATAAGGCAAAAATAAGTCAGGCAATTTTTAATTTATACTTTGTATTATCATTGATGCTTCTATGTTCGGAAAATAGTAGTATATATAATGCCCCAGTCATCAATTACATGACTGCAAGATGCTAACATGCATCAATAGATAAAAAGAAACAAATATTTAAAGTCAGCTTTGACTTCCATGGACATTTTACAAGTGTAGACATGAGAGTGCAGCATGTATTTTAACTGGGATTTCTCTGCATATTTGATTCCCCCACTATAAACATTCTGTACATTCACCCTATCTATTCCCATTTGATTTTATTACACCTCCACAAGATAAACCTTCAGTCTCCTTTCGTCCAAGAAATAATATCGACGACTGGACTTTTGCATATACAATATTTTAGTTATTTATACTGCCCACATTCTACCTTCTGGCCTTGAATAACAACATTAAAATGAAACAAACCAAGTTCAAAATATCTATGGGTGTTTGAAAGATTTAAAGTCCAGTACAAATAAATTATAGGCAGCAGACTGATAAAAAAATGGCCAATTAATTCAGGTAACTAATTGTTGTGGAAATTTTAAATCTAACAGCAAATGCTCAATCAAAATTGCATGTAAAAATCCAATATTTTCAGTTGAAGTATACGACATGAAATTTTGTGCCATAACATGATGACAGTTTGGTGCACAACACAGTGATAACAATTCTGCCTTATGAAATAAAAGGTGTCCAACTTCCTTGAAATATCCATTGATGTCTCATTTTAATTTCATCCACAGAACCAAGCACAACAACTGCCACTACATCGACTACTAGCAGCGAAACAACAGGTACTAGATAATGCAGCACCAGCATTCACTGATCAGACTTTAAAAACATACATTACTTATCACCAAAAGTGACAAACAGTAGATGTTTCTTGATCAAACAATGTTCCTCAAAGAGGCCAAACCATCGGTTCATTCAGTACCAAAACTGTTCATGATTCTTAAGATTCATTAGAACTCCCAAAATTACCCACCCAATTTTTTGTTGAATTCATTGTTCACACATTTCTTGTATTCAGTTTAAATTTCACTACCCCACTTTACCTGCTTTAGGAATCAAAAATAGTCCAATTTTCTTTCAATATCCATTGATGTCACTTCTTCATTTCATTCTCAGAACCAAGCACAACTGCCACTGCATCGACTACAGCTGCCACCAGCAGCGAAACAACAGGTACGAGGATAAAGCAGCACCAACATTCACTGATCTGAACGGAATATGCGTGTACAAGTTGAATACTTTCAGTTGACGACTACTACATTAAAAATAGTTCAATGCAATTGTGATAATTCCGTGCAAAACTGACAAAGGAATTTAAATGCAAAAATATTTCATAATTCCAAACAACTCCAAATGTTATCCACACAATTATTAATGTAATCCTTGGCTAACATTACTTCTTGTCAGTTTAATTTACACTGTTACACTTTACATGCTTTATGACACGATAAGTGTTTAATTTACCTTCCATTTCCATTGCAATATCTATTGATGTCACATCTTCATTTCATTCACAGAACCAAGCACAACTGCCACTGCATCGACTACGTCCGCCACTAGTAGCGAAATAACAGGTACTAGGATAATGCAGCGCCAGCATTCACTGATCAGACATTAAAATGATACAATATTTACCAACACATGTGACAAACAACGGTTGATGCTTGATCAAGTCATTAGCCAATCTTTCTCAAAGAGATCAATTGATCAGTCACTTCGAAGTTATTTGCTGAGAATTGTTGAACAATTCTAGAGAAACACTGTTCATTATACTTAAGATGCATTAGAACTCCCAAAATTACCCACCCAATTATTTGTTGAATTCATTGTTCACATTTCTTGTCGTCAGTTTAATTATCACTACCCCACTTTACCTGCTTTATGAATCAAAAATAGTCCAATTTTCTTTCAATATCCATTGATGTCACATCTTCATTTCATTCTCAGAACCAAGCACAACAACTGCCACTGCATCGACTACATCTGCCACCAGCAGCGAAACAACAGGTACGAGGATAATGCAGCACCAACATTCACTGATCTGAACGGAATATGCGTGTACAAGTTCAATATTTTCAGTTAACGACTACTACATTAAAAATTGTTCAATACAATTGTGATAATTCCGTGCAAAGCTGACAAAGGAATTTACATGCAAAAATATTTCGTGATTCCAAACAACTCCAAATGTCATCCACGCAATTATTAATGTAATCCTTGGCTAACATTTCTTCTCGTCAGGTTAATTTACATTGCTACACTTTACATGCTTTAAGACACAACAAGTGTCCAATTTACCTTCCATTTCCATTGCAATATCTATTGCTGTCACATCTTCATTTCATTCTCAGAACCAAGCACAACTGCCACTGCATCGGCTACGTCCGCCACTAGCAGCGAAACAACAGGTACTTGGAAAAGGCAGCACCAGCATTCACTGATCAGACTTTAAAATGATACAATATATGCCAACACATGTCACAAACAGCAGTTGATGCTTGATCAAGATATTTGCTGAGAATTGTTGAACAGTTCTAGAGAAACACTGTTCATTATTCTTAAGATGCATTAGAACTCCCAAAATTACCCACCCAATTATTTGTTGAATTCATTGTTCACATTTCTTGTCGTCAGTTTAATTATCACTACCCCACTTTACCTGCTTTATGAATCAAAAATAGTCCAATTTTCTTTCAATATCCATTGAAGTCACATCTTCATTTCATTCTCAGAACCAAGCACAACAACTGCCACTGCATCGACTAAATCTCCCACCAGCAGCGAAACAACAAGTACGAGCATAATGCAGCACCAGCATTCACTGATCAGACATTAAATGATACAATATTTACCAACACACGTGACAAACAACAGATGATGCTTGATCAAGTCATTAGCCAATCTTTCTCAAAGAGACCAATCTATCAGTCAGTTCGAAGTTATTTGCTGAGAATTGTTGAACAATTCTAGAGGAACAACAGAATATGGTCAGGACAATATTGCAAGCGAAAAAAAAGTCACTTGAAAAAGAAAAATATTTTGTCAGTTTACGTTCTTCTGTATGTATAATTTCTAATATTATACAGAGTTGCAACTGGGATATAATATTGTGGCCTAACACTTTGATGTAATTTCTAAAAACATTCGCTAGTATAATCACCTCGTAAATTTAAATAGAAATATCGTGCAAATGGTCAAATAAGGCAACAATAAGTCAGGCAATTTTTAATTTATACTTTGTACTTTCATTGATGCTTCTATGTTCGAAAAATAGTAGTATATATAATGCCCCAGTCATCAATTACATGACTGCAAGATGCTAACATGCATCAATAGAGAAATAATAAACAAATATTTATAGTCAGTTTTGACTTCCATGGACAATTTAAAAGTGTAGACATGAGAGTGCTGCATGTATTTTAACTGAGATTTCTCTGCATATTTGATTCCCCCACTATAAACATTCTGTACATTCACACTATCTATTCCCATTTGATTTTATTACACCTCCACAAGATAAACCTTCAGCCTCCTTTCGTCCAAGAAATAAAATCCAAGACTGGACTTTTGCATATACAATATTTTAGTTATTTATACTGCCCACATTCTACCTTCTGGCCTTGAATAACAACAGCAAAATGAAACAAACCAAATTCAAAATATCTATGGGTATTAGAAAGATGTATTGTCCAGTCTAAATAAATTATAGGCTGCGGATTGATTAAAAAAATGGGCAATTAATTCTGGTAACTAATTGTTGCAGAATTTTAAATCTAACAGCAAATGGTCAATCAAAATAGCATGTAAAAATCCAATATTTACAGTTGAAGTATACGACATGAAACTTTGTGCAATAACACGATGACAGTTTGGTGCACAACACAGTGATAACAATTCTGCCTTATGAAATAAAAGGTGTCCAATTTCCTTGAAATATCCATTGATGTCTCATCTTCATTTCATCCACAGAACCAAGTACAACAACTGCCACTACATCGACTACTAGCAGCGAAACAACAGGTACCAGATAATGCAGCACCAGCATTCACTGACCAGACTTTAAAAACATACATTACTTCTCACCAAAAGTAACAAACAGTAGATGATGCTTGATCAAACAATGTTCCTCAAAGAGGCCAAACCATCGGTTCATTCGGTACTATAACTGTTCATGATTCTTAAGATTCATTAGAATTCCAAAAATTACCCACGCAATTATTTGCTGAATTCATTGTTCACACATTTCTTGTCGTCAGTTTAATTATCACTACCCCACATTACCTGCTTTATGAATCAAAAATAGTCCAATTTTTTTTCAATATCCATTCTTGTCACATCTTCATTTCATTCTCAGAACCAAGCACAACAACTGCCACTGAATCGACTACATCTGCCACCAGCAGCGAAACAACAGGTACGAGGATAATGCAGCACCAACATTCACTGACCTGAACAGAATCTGCGTGTACAATTTCAATATTTTCAGTTGACAACTACTACATTCAAAATTGTTCCATTCAATTGTGATAATTCCGTGAAAACTGACAAAGGAATTTACATGCAAATATATTTCATGATTCCAAACAAACCCAAATATTATCCACACAATTATTAATGTAATCCTTGGCTAACATTTCTTCACGTCAGTTTAATTTACACTGCTACACTTTACATGCTTTATGACACAATAAGTGTCCAATTTACCTTCCATTTCCATTGCAATATCTATTGATGTCACATCTTCATTTCATTCACAGAACCAAGCACAACTGTTACTGCATCGACTACGTCCGCCACTAGTAGCGAAACAACAGGTACTAGGATAATGCAGCACCAGCATTCACTGGTTTGACTTTAAATGATACAATATTTACCAACACATGTGACAAACAACAGTTGATGCTTGATCAAGTCATTAGCCAATCTTTCTCAAAGAGACCAATCGATCAGTCAATTCGAAGTTATTTGCTGAGAATTGTTGAACAATTCTAGAGAAACACTGTTCATTATTCTTAAGATGCATTAGAACTCCCAAAATTACCCACCCAATTATTTGTTGTATTCATTGTTCACATTTCTTGTCGTCAGTTTAATTATCACTACCCCACTTTACCTGCTTTATGAATCAAAAATAGTCCAATTTTCTTTCAATATCCATTGATGTCACATATCCAACACATGTGACAAACAACAGTTGATGCTTGATCAAGATATTAGCTAATCTTTCTCAAAGGGACCAATCTCTCAGTCACTTCGAAGTTATTTGCTGAGAATTGTTGACCAATTCAAGAGAAACACAGAGCGTGGTCAGGAGAATATTGCAAGAGAAAAATAAGTAACTTGAAAAAGAAAAATACTTTGACAGTTTACGTACTTATGTATGTATAATTTCTAATATTATACAGAGTTGCAACTGGGATATAATATTGTGGCCTAACACTATGATGTAATTTCTAAAAAAAAATCACTCGTATAATCACCTCGTTTAATTTAAATAGAAATATCGTGCAAATAATCAAATAAGGCAAAAATAAGTCAGGCAATTTTTAATTTATACTTTGTATTATCATTGATGCTTCTATGTTTGGAAAATAGTAGTATATATAATGCCTCAGTCATCAATTACGTGACTGCAAGATGCTAACATGCATCAATTGATAAAAATAAACAAATATTTAAAGTCAGTGTAGACTTCCATGGACATTTTACAAGTGGAGACATGAGAGTGCAGCATGTATTTTAACTGAGATTTCTCTGCATATTTGATTCCCCACTATAAACATTCTGTACATTCACCTTATCTATTCCCATTTAATTTTATTACACCTCCACAAAATAAACCTTCAGCCTCCTTTCGTCCAAGAAATAAAATCCAAGACTGGACTTTTGCATATACAATATTTTAGTTATTTATACTGCCCACATTCTACCTACTGGCCTTGAATAACAACATTAAAATGAAACAAACCAAATTCAAAATATCTATGGGTATTAGAAAGATTTAATGTCCAGTACAATTAAATAATAGGCAGCAGACTGATTAAAAAATGGCCAATTAATTTAGGTTACTAATTGTTGTGGAAATTGAAAATCTAACAGCAAATGCTCAATCAAAATTGCATTTAAAAATCCAATATTTTCAGTTGATGTATACGACAAAGAGGTCCTTCTACAGATGTACCGGGCCCTGGTGAGACCGCACCTGGAGTAATGTGTGCAGTTTTGGTCTCCAAATTTGAGGAAGGATATTCTTGCTATTGAGGGCGTGCAGCATAGGTTCACTAGGTTAATTCCCGGAATGGCGGGACTGTCGTATGTTGAAAGGCTGGAGCAATTAGGCTTGTATACACTGGAATTTAGAAGGATGAGGGGGGATCTTATTGAAACATATAAGATAATTAGGGGATTGGACACATTGGAGGCAGGAAACATGTTCCCAATGTTGGGGGAGTCCAGAACAAGGGGCCACAGTTTAAGAATAAGGGGTAGGCCATTTAGAACGGAGATGAGGAAGAACTTTTTTAGTCAGAGAGTGGTGAAGGTGTGGAATTCTCTGCCTCAGAAGGCAGTGGAGGCCAGTTCGTTGGATGCTTTCAAGAGAGAGCTGGATAGAGCTCTTAAGGATAGCGGAGTGAGGGGGTATGGGGAGAAGGCAGGAACGGGGTACTGATTGAGAGTGATCAGCCATGATCGCATTGAATGGCGGTGCTGGCTCGAAGGGCTGAATGGCCTACTCCTGCACCTATTGTCTATTGTCTATTGTCTATTGACATGAAACTTTGTGCAATAACATGATGACAATTTGGTGCACAACACAGTGATAACAATTCTGCCTTATGAAATAAAAGGTGTCCAATTTCCTTGAAATATCCATTGATGTCTCATCTTCATTTCATCCACAGAACCAAGTACAACAACTGCCACTACATCGACTACTAGCAGCGAAACAACAGGTACCAGATAAAGCAGCACCGGCATTCACTGATCAGACTTTAAATACATACATTACTTATCACCAAAAGTGACAAACAGTAGATGATGCATGATCAAACAATGTTACTCAAAGAGTCCAAACCATCGGTTCATTCGGTACCAAAACTGTTCATGATTCTTAAAATTCATTAGAACTCCAAAAATTACCCACCCAATTATTTATTGAATTCATTGTTCACACATTTCTTGTCGTCAGTTTAATTTTCACTACCCCACTTTACCTGCTTTATGAATCAAAAATAGTCCAATTTTCTTTCAATATCCATTGATGTCACATCTTCATTTCATTCTCAGAACTTAGCACAACAACTGCCACTGCATCGACTACCAGCAGCGAAACAACAGGTATGAGGATAATGCAGCACCAACATTCACTGATCTGAACGGAATATGCGTGTACAATTTCAATATTTTCAGTTGACGACTACTACATTAAAAATTGTTCAATACAATTGTGATAATTCCGTGCAAAATTGACAAAGGAATTTACATGCCAAAATATTTCATGATTCCAAACAACTCCAAATGTTATCCACACAATTATTAATGTAATCCTTGGCTAACATTTCTTCTCGTCAGTTTATTGTAACCGCTACACTTTACATGCTTTATGACACAATAGGTGTTTAATTTACCTTACATTTCCATTGCAATATCTATTGATGTCACATCTTCATTTCATTCTCAGAACCAAGCACAACTGCCACTGCATCGACTACATCCGCCACTAGCAGCGAAACAACAGGTACTAGGATAATGCAGCACCAGCATTCACTGATCAGACATTATAATGATACAATATTTACCAACACATGTGACAAACAACAGTTGATGCTTGATCAAGATATTAGCCAATCTTTCTCAAAGAGACCAATCTATCAGTCAGTTCGAAGTTATTTGCTGAGAATTGTTGAACAATTCTAGAGAAACAACAGAGCGTGGTCAAGAGAATATTGCAAGAGAAAAATAAGTCACTTGAAAAAGAAAAATATTTTGTCAGTTTACGTTCTTCTGTATGTATAATTTCTAATATTATACAGAGTTGCAACTGGGATATAATATTGTGGCCTAACACTTTGATGTAATTTCTAAAAACATTCACTAGTATAATCACCTCGTTAATTTAAATAGAAATATCGTGCAAATAGTCAAATAAGGCAAAAATAAGTCAGGCAATTTTTAATTTATACTTTGTATTATCATTGATGCTTCTATGTTCGGAAAATAGTAGTATATATAATTCCCCAGTCATCAATTACATGACTGCAAGTTGCTAACATGCATCAATAGAGAAATAATAAACAAATATTTATAGTCAGTTTTGACTTCCATGGACAATTTACAAGTGTAGACAGGAGAGTGCTGCATTTATTTTAACTGAGATTTCTCTGCATATTTGATTCCCCCACTCTAAACATTCTGTACATTCACCCTATATATTCCCATTTGGTTTTCTTACACCTCCTCAAGATAAACCTTCAGCCTCCTTTCATCCAAGAAATAATATCGAAGACTGGACTTTTGCATATACAATATTTTAGTTATTTATACTGCCCACATTCTACCTTCTGGCCTTGAATAACAACATTAAAATGAAACAAACTGTAAGATTTGAGAAGTTTTCCCTCATTCTGCAATCAACATCAAACCAAAAGCTGCAGTTTGGACATTTTACATGGGAGGCTGGGGCTGATAGCGGAGAAAGGCTGCGGTCAGTTTTAACCAGGGATGTCACAATCCGTGGGTCCTAAGATGGCCGCGGGACCTCGTGACCAGCCACAAAAGCAAAAACCTTACAGCCCAGTCTCTAGGTTTCTGCAAAGCCACGGCCAGAACAATGGATGGATATTGGCCATGCAGAAACCTGCGAAACCAGGTCGAAGTCCAGACACTGGGGCGCTGACATCAGCATACTCACAATGCCCCAAGCTGACCTACACAGTTAATCTCGTTAAGGGGGCACAATAGCCCATAGAAAACTACCCGGTAGGTGATGGGAAACCAGTTAAACCCATCACCTCTCAACGAAATACCAATTAACATACCATCTGGCCATCCCCGGTACCCCCGGACATAACGCAGGACAAAGGGAAAACTCAATACATATCTTTTAAACAAAGAGATCCCGAGATCTGGCGGGAGATAGGACGGGCCATAATTAGTATAACTGGCCACGACTTTTGGGTTTTAAACTCATGCAAGGCAGAAGTCGGAAACTGGAAAAACGGATGCAAGAAGAAAAGACAGGCAAGAAAGGCATGCAAGACAGAAGTCAGAGGAGGCAACAAACGGCAAGGAATGCAAGCCAGGAGGAAGACGAAAAGGACAGGCAAGAAAGACACGCTCGCAGCAGGGACAGCAACGCTCGCAACGACTGGCCAGGAACGCAAGAAACGGAAGGAAGAAACTCACGGGACAAGCACGACCCTCACGGAAAGCAGTGGAGAAGCAGCACGAACAGCCAGTAACCCCAGTAATAGCCCCATGGTGAGCATGTACCCCGATCCTGCACATCCTGGACATAGTTTTAGTGTAGAGGGGAGGGTGGTTTGAATAAACGTGGGTGTGTAAATGAATATGTGTTGGTCAAGTTTGCGATGTGTCGTACGTTCCCCATCTTACAGTCAAGAATATGTCTAATAGAACTGTGTCTAAGTATTCGTGTAGTTATGCATATGTCTTTTAGAACTGTGTCTAAGTATTTGTGTAGTTATGCATATGTCTTTTAGAACTGCGTCAAAAGTGTTCGTGTAAGTGTGCATACGTCTAGTAGAACTGTGTCTAAGTATTCGTGTAGTTATGCATATGTCGTTTAGAACTGTGTCTAAGTATTCGTGTAGTTGTGCATATGTCTAATAGAACTGTGTATAAGTATTCATGGACAATAGTCCCAAGCGCTCAATAAAAGCCTTTTCCATTTAAACCCTGGTCTTCAAATCTGGTCTGAGTGAGTTTTTCTGCACTATAAACGCTCCTGCATCTAAGTCCAGTGTCTAGAACCGTAGGGGGTGAGTGGGTCGAACCACTCACGGGGAACCAGTGTGCGCGGCCTGGTCAAGGGATCAGAGCAAGGCACGGGGACCTTAGGTCGGGCGAAAGCTCGGCGCAGAAACCCCTTACAAAACCAAGTTCAAAATATCTATGGGTGTTAGAAAGATTTAATGTCCAGTACAAGTAAATTATAGGCAGCAGACTGATAAAAAATGGCCAATTAATTCTGACAGTTTGGTTTACAACAGTGATAAGAATTCTGCCTTCTGAAATAAAAGGTGTCCAATTTCCTTGAAATTTCCACTGACGTCTCTTATTATCATTGATGCTTCTATGTTTGTAAAATAGTAGTATATATACTGCCCCAGTCATCAATTACATGACTGCAAGATGCTAACATGCATCAATAGATAAAAATAAACAAATAATTAAAGTCAGTTTTGACTTCCATGGACATTTTACAAGTGTAGACATGAGAGTGCTGCATATATTTTAACTGAGATTTCTCTGCATATTTGATTCCTCCACTATAAACATTCTGTACATCCACACTATCTATTCCCATTTAATTTTATTACACCTCCACAAGATAAACCTTCAGCCTCCTTTCGTCCAAGAAATAAAATCCAAGACTGGACTTTTGCATAAACAATATTTTAGTTATTTATACTGCCTACATTCTACCTTCTGGCCTTGAATAACAACAGCAAAATGAAACAAACCAAGTTCAAAATATCTATGGGTATTAGAAAGATGTATTGTCCAGTGTAAATAAATTATAGGCAGTGGATTGATTAAAAAATGGCCAATTAATTCCGGTAACTAATTGTTGCAGAATTTTAAATCTAACAGCAAATGCTCAATCAAAATAGCATGTAAAAATCCAATATTTTCCGTGATAATTCCGTGCAAAACTGACAAAGGAAATTACATGCCAAAATGTTTCTTGATTCCAAACAACTACAAATGTTATCCACACAATTATTAATGTAATCCTTGCCTCACATTTCTTCTTGTCAGTTTAATTTACACTGCTACACTTTACATGCTTTATGACACAATAAGTGTCCAATTTACCTTCCATTTCCATTGCAATATCTATTGATGTCACATCTTCATTTCATTCACAGAACCAAGCACAAGTGCCACTGCATCGACTACGTCCGCCACTAGCAGCGAAACAACAGGTACTAGGATAATGCAGCACCAGCATTCACTGATTTGACTTTAAATGATACAATATTTACCAACACATGTGACAAACAACAGTTGATGCTTGATCAAGTAATTAGACAATCTTTCTCAAAGAGACCAATCGATCAGTCACTTCGAAGTAATTTGCTGAGAATTGTTGAACAATTCTAGAGAAACACTGTTCATTATTCTTAAGATGCATTAGAACTCCAAAATTACCCACCCAATTATTTGTTGAATTCATTGTTCACATTTCTTGTCGTCAGTTTAATTATCACTACCCCACTTTACCTGCTTTATGAATAAAAAATAGTCCAATTTTCTTTCAATATCCATTGCTGTCACATCTTCATTTCATTCTCAGAACCAAGTACAACAACTGCCACTGCATCGACTACATCTGCCACCAGCAGCGAAACAACAGGTACGAGGATAATGCAGCACCAACATTCACTGATCTGAACGGAATATGCGTGTACAACTTCAATACTTTCACTTGACGACTACTACATTAAAAATTGTTCAATACAATTGTGATAATTCCGTGCAAAACTGACAAAGGAATTTAAATGCAAAAATATTTCATGATTCCAAACAACTCTAAATGTTATCCACACAATTATTAATGTAATCCTTGGCTAACATTTCTTCTCGTCAGTTGAATTTACACTGCTACACTTTACATGCTTTATGACACAATAAGTGTTTAATTTACCTTCCATTTCCATTGCAATATCTATTGATGTCACATCTTCATTTCATTCTCAGAACCAAGCACAACTGCCACAGCATCGACTACGTCCGCCACTAGCAGCGAAACAACAGGTACTAGGATAAGGAAGCACCAGCATTCACTGATCAGACTTTAAAATGATACAATATTTACCAACATATGTGACAAACAACAGTTGATGCTTGATCAAGATATTAGCTAATCTTTCTTAAAGGGACCAATCTATCAGTCAGTTCAAAGTTATTTGCTGAGAATTGTAGACCAATTCAAGAGAAACAACAGAGTGTGGTCAGGAGAATATTGCAAGAGAAAAATAAGTCACTTGAAAAAGAATAATATTTTACGTTCTTCTGTATGTATAATTTTTAATATTATACAGAGTTGCAACTGGGATATAATATAGTGGCCTAACGCTTTGATGTCACTTCTAAAAACATTCATTAGTATTATCACCTCGTAAATTTAAATAGAAATATCGTGCAAATGGTCAAATAAGCCAAAAATAAGACAGGCAATTTTTAATTTATACTTTGCATTATCATTGATGCTTCTATGTTCGGAAAATAGTAGTATATATAATGTCCCAGTCATCAATTACATGACTGCAAGATGCTAACATGCATCAAGAGATAAAAATAAACAAATAATTAAAGTCAGTTTTGACTTCCATGGACATTTTACAAGTGTAGACATGAGAGTGCTGCATGTATTTTAACTGAGATTTCTCTGCATATTTGATTCCTCCACTATAAACATTCTGTACATTCACCCTATCTATTCCCATTTGATTTTATTACACCTCCACAAGATAAACCTTCAGCATCCTTTCATCCAAGAAATAAAATCCAAGACTGGACTTTTGCATATACAATATTTTAGTTATTTATACTGCCCACATTCTATCTTCTGGCCTTGATTAACAACAGCAAAATGAAACAAACCATGTTCAAAATATCTATGGGTATTAGAAAGATTTAATGTCGAGTGTAAATAAATTAAAAGCAGCGGATTGATTAAAAAATGGCCAACTAATTCAGGTAACTAATTGTTTCAGAATTTTAAATCTAACAGCAAATGCTCGATCAAAATAGCATGTAAAAATCCAATATTTTCAGTTGAAGTATACGGCATGAAACTTTGTGCACAACACAGTGATAACAATTCTGCCTTATGAAATAAAAGGTGTCCAATTTCCTTGAAATTTCCACTGAGGTCTCATCTTCATTTCATCCACAGAACCAAGTACAACAACTGCCACTATATCGACTACTAGCAGCGAAACAACAGGTACCAGAAAATGCAGCACCAGCATTCACTGATCAGACTTTAAAAACATACATTACTTATCACCAAAAGTGACAAACAGTAGATGATGCTTGATCAAACAATGTGCCTCCAAGAGGCCAAACCATCTGTTCATTCGGTAACAAAACTGTTCATGATTCTTAAGATTTATTAGAACTCCAAAAATTACCCACCCTATTTTTTGATGAATTCATTCTTCACACATTTCTTGTCGTCAGTTTAATTTTCACTACCCCACATTACCTGCTTTATGAATAAAAAATAGTCCAATTTTCTTTCAATATCCATTCATGTCACATCTTCATTTCATTCTCAGAACCAAGCACAACAACTGCCACTGCATCGACTACATCTGCCACCAGCAGCGAAACAACAGGTACGAGGATAATGCAGCACCAACATTCATTGATCTGAACAGAATTTGCTTGTACAATTTCAATATTTTCAGTTGACGACTACTACATTCAAAATTGTTCAATACAATTGTAATAATTCCGTGCAAAACTGACAAAGGAATTTACATACAAATATATTTCATGATTCCAAACAAACCCAAATGTTATCCACACAATTATTAATGTAATCCTTGGCTAACATTTCTTCACGTCAGTTTAATTTACACTGCTGCAATTTACATGCTTTATGACACAATAAGTGTCCAATTTACCTTCCATTTCCATTGCAATATCTATTGATGTCACATCTTCATTTCATTCACAGAACCAAGCACAACTGCCACTGCATCGACTACGTCCGCCACTACCAGCGAAACAACGGGTACTAGGATAATGCAGCTCCAGCATTCACTGATCAGACTTTAAATGATACAATATTTACCAACACATGTGACAAACAACAGTTGATGCTTGATCAAGTCATTAGCCAATCTTCCTCAAAGAGACCAATCGATCAGTCACTTCGAAGTTATTTGCTGAGAATTGTTGAACAATTCTAGAGAAACACTGTTCATTATTCTTAAGATGCATTAGAACTCCCAAAATTACACACCCAATTATTTGTTGTATTCATTGTTCACACATTTCTTGTCGTCAGTTTAATTTTCACTACCCCACTTTACCTGCTTTATGAATCAAAAATAGTCCAATTTTCTTTCAATATCCATTGACGTCACATCTTCATTTCATTCTCCGAACCAAGCACAACAACTGCCACTGCATCGACTACATCTGCCACCTGCAGCGAAACAACAGGTACTAGGATAATGCAGCACCAACATTCACTGATCTGAACGGAATATGCGTGTACAAGTTCAATACTTTCAGTTGACGACAACTACATTAAAAATTGTTCAATACAATTGTGATAATTCCGTGCAAAACTGACAAAGGAATTTACATGCAAATATATTTCATGATTCCAAACAACTCTAAATGTTATCCACACAATTATTAATGTAATCCTTGGCTAACATTTCTTCTCATCAGTTTAATTTACACTGCTATACTTTACATGCTTTATGACACAATAAGTTTTTAATTTACCTTCCATTTCCATTGCAATATCTATTGATGTCACATCTTCATTTCATTCTCAGAACCAAGCACAACTGCCACTGCATCGACTACGTCCGCCTAACACTTTGATGTCATTTCTAAAAACATTCACTAGTATAATCACCTCGTTAATTTAAATGGAAATATCGTGCAAATAGTCAAATAAGGCAAAAATAAGTCAGGCAATTTTTAATTTATACTTTGTATTATCATTGATGCTTCTATGTTCGGAAAATAGTAGTATATATAATGCCCCAGTCATCAATTACATGACTGCAAGATGCTAACATGCATCAATAGATACAAATAAACAAATATTTAAAGTCAGCTTTGACTTCCATGGACCTTTGTCAAGTGTAGACATGAGAGTGCTGCATGTATTTTAACTGAGATTTCCCTGCATTTGATGCATAATGTAGAGTCAAAGGTAAGAACAGGGCAGTATTTGTGAGGCTCGCATTGATTAAATTTTTTTTAAACCTATTCCGTCACTAAAGAACAGGATCCCAGGTTAGGATGTTGTAACTGATAGAGTGCTTTGTTAACATTTCCTTTCGTCAGCTTAATTTTCACTGCTGCTCTTGACCTTAATTGGGAAACAAAAAGTCCAATTTCCTTTCTATATCCATTGATGTCATATCTTCATTTCATTCCCAGAACCAAGCACAACAACTGCCACTGCATCGACTACGTCCGCCACAACCAGCGAAACAACAGGTACTAGGATAATGCAGCACCAGGATTCACTGATCAGACTTTTAAATGATACATTACTTGCCAACACAAGTGACAAACAATAGACGATGCTTAATCATTCGATCAACAAATGTTCCTAAAAGCAGCCAAACCATTGATCAGTTCACAGTCACACGCTGTGTATTGTTGAACAATTCTATAGAAACAGCACAGTGCAGTCAGGGGAACGTTACAAGAGGAGAATAAGTCACATTAAAAAGAATAAGATGTCATTTTGTTATGTGTCTGTATAATACATAACATAAAGCCAAAGGCAACAGCGGACCAGTCATCTCTGTGAGGCACTGAAGAAGCACATTTTCAAAGCACCTATCCCATCACTGAACATGGATTAAACATCCAGTTCCCAGATTAGGTTGTCTTATTTGAAGACTCAACTAGAGTGATAATGGTGGCATATTTCGTTTGCTTCACATTTTGACACTTTGATGTTAGTTAGAATAGCAGATGCTAATGTAATCAACCCAATAATTTAAATAGGAAATACCAAGCAAATAGTCAAGTAAGTCAACAAGAAAAGTCAAGCAATTATTCATTTATTATTTGTAAGATTTTGGATGCTCATTTATTTTGGAAAATAGCAGCAGATCCAATGAACCAGTTACCACTTACATGACTGTATGTTGCTAATATGCATCATCAGATTTACAAAATCAAATTATCAAATTCAGCTTGGACTCCCAGGGATATTTTACACAATTTACACGTTTATCCATGAGAGTGCTGCCATGTATATTAACTGACATATCTTTCCATATATGAAGCTTCAACAACTTTTGCAAGCGCAGCAGCGACCAGGTCCACAGAGCAAAGTACAACAATGACACCTTATACAACTGAATCAACATCAACAGTGCCAGGTACCGTAAATTGCAACTCGTACTCTAAATGGGTCTAGGGAAAATTGGAAAAAATGATCAAACTTGTGTCAACAGTCCTTAGACCCACAGAGTATCCTATCCTATCTATTCCTATTTGATTTCATACGTTCAGCCTCCTTTTATCCAAGAAATAAAGTCCAACTCTATCAATTTTTAACAAATATTTCAGTTCTTGATTGTGGCTACATCCTCAAACTTATTGTAGTTTTGTTCAAGATACTAGTCATGAATAATAACAGTAGAGCAAAACCAGCAAAATTCAAAATATCTATTCAAATTAGAAAGAGTGAATGTTTAGTGCAAAGAAATTATAGGTGGTGGAATGCTCAGAGTTGACCAATTAATTCAAGTAACTAATGAGTGTGAGTTTTAAAGGTAACAGCAAATACTCAATCAAAACTGCATGCACAAACTCAATATTTTCGGTTGATGACAACTACATGATACATTGTGTAATAGCTCGGTGACAAGTCCATGCATAACACAGAGAAAATAATTCCACATCAAAGTTTTTTGTGATTCTTGTGTATCATCAGAACTCCAAACTTTATCCACCCTTTTATTTGTTTGTTACTTTCATCCCCTTTAACATTTCATCTCATCAGTTCAACTTTCGCTGTTGGATTTTACATGATTAGTGAAACAAAGAGTCCAATTTCCTTTCAATATTCATCGATGTCACATCTTCATTTCATTCTCAGAACCAAGCACAACTGCCACTGCATCGACTACGTCTGCCAGTAGCAGCGAAACAACAGGTATTTGGATAATGCAGCAACAGGATTCACTGATCAAATTTTAAAATGATTCATTACAAGTGCAAATAATCGATGATGCTTGATATTTACTTCAACCAATGTCCCTAAAAAATGTCAAACCATCGAACAGATTGCAGTTATTGGCTGAATATTATTAAATGATGCAAATGGAACAGTGCAGTGTGGTGAGGAGAATATTCCAAACGGTAAATAAGTTGCAAAAAAGAAAAACATGCTGTTAGTTTGCTTTATTATGCCTGTTTGATGCATAATGTAGAGTCGAAGGTAAGAACAGGGCAGTATTTGTGAGCCTCTCATTGATTAAAATTTTAAAAACCTCTTCCGTCGCTAAAGAACAGGATCCCAGGTTAGGTTGTTGTAACTGATAGAGTCTATTTTCAGCCTCATGTTATCCAAGAAGTAAAGTCCAAGATTGCTCAACTATCTCAAATATTTCCGGTGTTCATAGGGACTACATCCTCAAATTGATTGTAGTTTTGTCCAATGTCTTTGCCTTGAATAACAACAGTCTCATGAAATTACCAACAACAAAATATCCGTGGGAATTAGAAAGAGTTAACGTCTAGTGTAACAATATTATATGCAGTGTATTGTTTAGAAATGTCCAATGAATTCAGGTAACGAAAAGAGGCTGAATTCTAAATATATCAGCAAATGCTCAATCAAGACTGCTTGCACAAATTCAGTATTTTCAGTTGATGACTACGATATGAATCCGTGCAATAACATGGTGACAATTCTGTGCATAATGGTAAACAATTCTATGCCAAACTTTTTCAATATTTCTAATTTTCATCAGAATTCCAAACGTTATCTCCCCAATTCTTCATTGAATACTTTTGTTAACATTTCCTATTATCAGTTTAATTTTCGCTGCTGCACTTTACCTGAATTGGGAAACAAAAAGTCCAATTTCCTTTCAATATCCATTGATGTCACTTCTTTATTTCATCCCCAGAACCAAGCACAACTGCCACTGCATCGACTACGTCCGCCACTACCAGCGAAACAACAGGTACTAGGATAATATAGCACCAGGATTCACTGATCAGACTTTAAAATGATACATTACTTCCAACACGTGACAAACAATAGATGATGCTTGATCATTCGATCAACCAATTTTCCTGAAAGCAGACAAACCATTGATCAGTTCACAGTCATACGCTGTGTATTATTGAACAATTCTGTAGAAACAGCACTATACAGTCAGGGAAATTTTACAAGAGGAGAATAAGTCACATTAAAAAGAATAAGATGTCATTTTGTTTTGTGTCTGTATAATACATAACATAAAGCCAAATGCAACAGCAGACCAGTCATCTCTGTGAGGGACTCAAGAAGCACATTTTCAAAGCACCTATCCCATCACTGAACATGGATTAAACATCCAGATCCCAGATTAGGTTGTCATAATTGATGACTCAATTAAAGTGAGAACGGTGGCATATTATTTTTGCTTCGCATTTTGACACTTTGTTGTTAGTTAGAATAGCAGATGCTAATGTTAGCAACCCAATAATTTAAATAGGAAATACCAAGCAAATAGTCAAGTAAGTCAATAAGAAAAGTCAAACAATTATTCATTTATTATTTGTAAGATTTTGGATGCTCATTTGTTTTGGAAAATAACAGCAGATCCAATGAACCAGTTAACACTTAAGGGCCTGTCCCACTAAGGTGATTTTTTAGGCGACTTCCGGCGACTGTCAAAGTCGTAGCAAATCGCTGAAATTTTCTTTTACCCTACGACAATGACCACGGCAATGCCGAGTCAGGTCGATACAAGTAACTTTTTTTTGTGAAACTAGCACCTGGCTAAGAGATTACAGCGTCTTCGGAAACATCACAAAATTCACATGCTCACCAATGCTTCTCCGGCGTCCTAATTTTTGCTGAAATCACTGACAAGTCTGTAATTACTTGAGAGTTTTGAAATATAACATCTAGTCCAGGTTATTTGAAAACCAAGCTTCACGGTAACAAGGCATAAACTGGATGGATTTCCTGTTTACTGATAGCAATATATTAAGAAATTTAATTTTAAACATGGTTAAACGGATTTTTGTGCATGAGTGGGCATTCTATGAAAATGTATTGGAGATGCATATCTGGTTTCTGGGTTGCATACATGTGTTGGGAGCCTACTCTAAAAGTAATCGCTAATGGCCTTAAACATCGAAAAATTCCCACGCTTACCTGACCATCAAACTGTCGCCTCCAATCTACCTGTCAAATGTCCTGATGGTAAATAAATTGGTTAAACACAAGTATTTTATGGTATCTTCAAATGACTTTACTTAATTTAATATTACGTGCTTCTAAATGCATTTGCGACAACCTAGCAAACCTGGGAAGAGCGTACGACAGCACCCGCAATAAGCAAAGATACCTGGCGACAAACCAGCTGTCGCCGAGAAATTCCAAGCCGGTTAATTTCTCAGCAACGCGCCGAGATCCACCTGGTCGCCGACAGTCACCTAAAAATCGCCTGTGGGACAGGCCCTTTCCTTGACAGCATGTTGCAAATATGCATCATCAGATTTACAAAATTAAATGATCAAATTCAGCTTGGACTCCCAGGGATATTTTGCACAATTTACAAGTTTATCCATGAAAGTGCTGCCATGTATATTAACTGATATTTCTTTCCATAGGTGAAGCTTCGACAACTTTTGCAAGCGCAGCAGCGACCAGGTCCCCAGAGCAAAGTACAACAATGACACCTTATACAACTGAATCAACATCAACAGTGCCAGGTACCGTAAATTGCAACTCGTACTCTAAATGGGTCCACTAAATGCAGTTGTGCTTGGTTCTGAGAATGAAATTAAGAGGTGACATCAATGAATATTGAAAGGAAATTGGTCTCTTTGTTTCACAAATCATGTAAAATGCCGCAGCGAAAGTTGAACTGGTGAGATGAAATGTTAAAGGGGATGTAAACAATCAATGAATAATTGGGTGGATAACATTTGGAGTTCTGATGAAACATAAGAATCACGAAAAACTTTGATGTGGAATTATTTTCTCTGTGTTATGCATGGACTTGTCACCGTGCCATCAACCAATGTTCATGAAAGCAGACAAACCATTGATCAGTTCACAGTCATACATTGTGTATTATTGAACAATTCTATAGAAGCAACACTGTGCAGTGGGGAATTTTACAAGAGGAGAATATGTCACATTAAAAATAAAAATATGTCTTTTTTTTGTTTAAAAACATACATTACTTATCACCAAAAGTGACAAACAGTAGATGATTCTTGATCAAACAATGTTCCTCAAAGAGGCCAAACCATCGGTTCATTCGGTAACAAATCTGTTCATGATTCTTAAGACTCATTAGAACTCCCAAAATTACCCACCCAATTATTTGTTGAATTCATTGTTCTCACATTTACATGCACAGGAATTTACATGCAAAAATGTTTCATGATTCCAAACAACTCCAAATGTTATCCACACAATTATTAATGTAATCCTTGGCTAACATTTCTTCTCGTCAGTTTAATTTGCCCTGCAACACTTTACATGCTTTAAGACACAATAATTGTCCAATTTACCTTCCATTTCCATATCTTTTGATGCCACATCTTCATTTCATTCTCAGAAACAAGCACAACTGCCACTGTATCGACTACGTCCGCCACTAGCAGCGAAACAACAGGTACTTGGATAAGGCAGCACCAGCATTCACTGATCAGACATAAAAATGATACAATATTTATCCAACACATGTGATAAACAATAGTTGATGCTTGATCAAGTCATTAGCCAATCTTTCTCAAAGAGACCAATCTATCAGTCAGTTCGAAGTTATTTGCTGGAAATTGTTGAACAATTCTAGAGAAACAACAGAATGTGGTCAGGACAATATTGCAAGAGAAAAATAAGTCACTTGAAAAAGAAAAATATTTTGTCAGTTTACTTTCTTATGTATGTATAATTTCTAATATTATACAGAGTTGCAACTGGGATTTAATATTGTGGCCTAACACTTTGATGTCAGTTCTAAAAGCATTCACTCGTATAATCTCCTCGTTAATTTAAATAGAAATATTGTGCAAATAGTCAAATAAGCCAAAAATAAGTCAGGCAATATTTAATTTATAGTTTGTATTATCATTAGACATGAGAGTGCAGCATGTATTTTAACTGAGATTTCTCTGCATATTTGATTCCCCCACTATAAACATTCTGTACATTCACGCTATCTATTCCCATTTGATTTTATTACACCTCCACAAAATAAACCTTCAGCCTGCCTTCGTCCAAGAAATAAAATCCAAGACTGTACTTTTGCATATACAATATTTTAGTTATTTATACTGCCTACATTCTACCTTCTGGCCTTGAATACCAACAGCAAAATGAAACAAACCAAGTTCAATATATCTATGGGTATTAGAAAGATTTAATGTCTAGTGTAAATAAATTATAGGCAGCGGATTGATTAAAAAAAGGTCAATTAATTCTGGTAACTAATTGTTGCAGAATTTAAAATCTAACACCAAATGTTCAATCAAAATAGCATGTAAAAATCCAATATTTTCAGTTGAAGTATACGACATGAAGCTTTGTGCAATAACATATTGACAGTTCGGTGCACAACACAGTGATAACAATTCAGGTACCAGATAATGCAGCACCAGCATTCACTGATCAGACTTTAAAAACATACATTACTTAACACCAAAAGTGACAAACAGTAGATGTTTCTTGATCAAACAATGTTCATCAAAGAGGCCAAACCATCGGTTCATTCGGTACCAAAATTGTTCATGATTCTTAAGATTCATTAGATTTCCAAAAATTACCCACCCAATTATTTGTTGAATTCATTGTTCTCACATTTCTTGTCATCAGTTTAATTTTCACTACCCCACTTTACCTGCTCTATGAATAAAAAATAATCCAATTTTCCTTCCATATCCATTGATGTCACATCTTCATTTCATTCTCAGAACCAAGCACAACAACTGCCACTGAATCGACTACATCTGCCACCAGCAGCGAAACAACAGGTATGAGGATAATGCAGCACCAACCTTCACTGATCTGAACGGAATATGCTTGTACATGTTCAATACTTTCAGTTGACGACTACTACATTAAAAATTGTTCAATACAATTGTGATAATTCCGTGCAAAACTGACAAAGGAATTTACATGCAAAAATATTTCATGATTCCAAACAACTCTAAATGTTATCCACACAATTATTCATGTAATCCTTGGCTAACATTTCTTCTCGTCAGTTTCATTTACACTGCTACACTTTACATGCTTCATGACACAATAAATGTTTAATTTACCTTCCATTTCCATTGCAACATCTATTGATGTCACATCTTCATTTCATTCTCAGAACCAAGCACAACTGTCACTGCATCGACTACGTCCGCCACTAGCAGCGAAACAACAGGTACTTGGATAAGGCAGCACCAGCATTCACTGATCAGACTTTAAAATGATACAATATTTACCAACATATGTTACAAACAACAGTTGATGCTTGATCAAGATATTAGGTAATCTTTCTCAAAGGGACCAATCTATCAGTCAGTTCGAAGTAATTTGCTGAGAATTGTTGACCAATTCAAGAGAAACAACAGAGTGTGTTCTGGCGAAAATTGCAAGAGAAAAATAAATCATTTGAAAAAGAAAAATATTTTGTCAGTTTACGGTCTTATGTATGTATAATTTCTAATATTATACAGAGCATTTAAAAATCCAATATTTTCAGTTGAAGTATACGACATGAAATTTGTGAAATAACATGATGCAGTTCGGTGCACAACACAGTGATAACACAGGGCTGACTTAAGGAGGTCGTGAAACCGCTCCACGGGCCCATTAGCCTGTGGGTGATACGCTGTGGTGTGCTGCAACCTGGAATCGTACAGCTCTGTTAGCGTAGCCCAAAGGGCAGAGGTGAACTGGGACCCCCGGTCGGTGGTGATGACTGACGGAACACCAAAACGGGCCACCCAATGCAGGGCCATGGCCCGGGCACAAGAGGCGGCGGAGGTGTCGGACAACAGGAAGGCCTCAGGCCAACGGGTAAACCGGTCAACCACCATGAGTAGGTGAGTGTAGCCCCTAGAGGAAGGTAAAGGACCAACTAAATCCACATGAATGTGGAAAAATCGGACCTCAGGAACCACAAACTCCTGTACAGGAGGTTGGACATGCCGGTGAACTTTGGAGGTCTGGCAGGGAACACAGGATAGGGCCCAAGCGGCTACTTGCTTCTGCAGGCCACGCCAAACAAATCTAGCGGCTACTAAGGCTGAGGTGGAGCGAATGGACGGGTGCGCCAGCCCATGAATGGCATCAAACACCCGACGCTGAAGGGCGGCCGGCACCACCGGCCTGGGGTGGGAGAGTGAAATATCACACCAGACTTTTGTACCCGAGGTCCCACAAGCCACATGGGCCAACTTTAACCCCGAAGTGGTGGAGTGATATGTTGAGGCAATGTCTGCCAGGCGCTGTGCCTCCGCAAGCTCCTGAAAATCAACCTTGCACTCCACCGCCGAAATTGGGGGAACGGCTGGCCTGGACAGGGCATCAGCAACGGCATTAAGCTTACCAGCGATGTGGCGAACATCCGTGGTAAACTCTGAGATGGAAGTCAGGTGTCGCTGCTGGCGGGCCGACCATGGGTCAGACACATTAGAAAAAGCGAAAGTCAGCGGTTTATGATCTGTAAAGGCCACGAACGGGCAGCCTTCTAGAAAATACCTAAAGTGGCGGACAGCCAAATAGAGAGCCAGAAGCTCGCGGTCAAAGGTGCTATATTTCAGCTCAGCCTGATTAAGCTGTCGGCTGAAAAACGCCAAGGGCTGCCAACTGCCATCAACATGCTGTTCCAAGACCCCTGCCACCGCCACGTCTGACGCATCGACCGTCAGGGCCGTGGGGGTGGAGTTGCTCGGGTGGACGAGCATGGTGGCGTCTGCCAGAGCCATTTTAGCTGCTTCAAAGGCCGTATCGGCTGCAGCGGACCACTTTAACTCGACAGGTTTACCCGCGAGACATTGGAAGAGCGGACGCATGATCCGTGCTGCTGCAGGCACGAACCTGTGGTAGAAATTCACCATCCCTACAAACTCCTGCAACCCCTTTACCGTGGTGGGCCGTGGAAAGGCACAAACTGCCTCCACTTTTTCCGGCAAAGGAGTGGCACCGGCTGAGGTGATCCGGTGACCTAGGAAATCAATAGAGGAAAGACCAAATTGACACTTTGAGGGGTGAATGATTAGCCCGTGATCTTGAAGCCGCTGGAACACAGTCCGTAAATGGACCAGATGTTCTTGCACCGAGCGACTGGCGACCAGGATATCATCCAAATAAATAAAAACAAAAGACAATTCCCGACCAACATGGTCCATAAGTCTCTGGATCGCGTGCGTCGCGTTTTTCAAACCGAAAGGCATACGCAACCATTCGAACAATCCGAACGGAGTGATCATGGCAGTCTTTGGTACGTCTTCCGGATGCACAGGAATCTGGTGGTACCCCCGCACCAAATCAATTTTGGAGAATACCGTGGCACCTTCCAGACTAGACGAGAAGTCCTGGATGAGCGGTACGGGGTAGCGGTCGGCAGTGGTGATGGCGTTAAGACGCCGGTAATCTCCACATGGTCTCCAACCCCCAGATGCTTTGGAGACCATATGCAACGGAGAAGCCCACGGACTGTCGGAACGACGGACAATGCCCAGTTGTTCCATTTTCAGGAATTCTTCACGCGCAACCATCAGTTTGTCCGGCGGCAATCTCCGGGCCCGAGCGAAAACGGGGGGCCCCTCGGTGGAAATATAATGGACAACGCTGTGCTTTGCAGAGGGAGCGTCAAAACGCTGAATGAGCAGCTCCGGAAACTCAGCCAGAACCGCAGCATACGGGCCGGAGGCCGCGACTACAGCCTGGACTGTCGGGCTGGGCGGGGTGGCAGGTGGTGGAGCAGCGGGCTCATCGCTGCTAGCGGAGGATCGGACTTTTACCTCGGACATCGGCCACTAGCGAAAAGGCCCAGAGAAAATCTGCGCCCAGGATCGCCTGACCGACTTCTGCGATGATAAACGACCATTCGTAAGTACAGGTACCGAAAGACAGAGACATTCCCTGCGTACCATAGGTGCGGATGGTGCTACCGTTGACCGCGATGAGGGTAGGCCCTCTCTTACCCGATCGAGCTTCGAGATCGGTCGGCGGCACGATGCTTACTATGGCTCCCGTATCGACTAAGAACTCTGTGCCTGTGAATCGATCCACGACGTAGAGGCGGCGGTTTTGGCCAATCGCAACTGCCTCTGTGTACGATCGGCTGAGGCAGTTCCCGAGAAAGTGCAAGGTGAGCGGCAGTTGTGGGCTTCTCCACCCCATCGCAGATGATAATAACACCAGTCGCGCTTGTGCGGCTCCTTTTTTCGGGGTTTTGGAGAAATGGCGGGAGTCGCGGCGCCATCTTGGTGTCGCGGCGGGCTGCCCGATGGTACCAAGACTGTTGATCGAACTATATTTTCGCAATTTCGACGCCATGAGCGCATCGGCTTTCTCCGCGTATGCCACGGGATCCTCGAAAGAACAATCCGTGAGCATAAGCCTAACGTTTTCTGGGAGTTGCTCCCGGAATGCCTGCTCAAACATGAGGCAATCCTTGTGCCCGCCTGCCAGCCCCAACATTTCGACCATGAGGACGGACGGCAGCCGATCTCCAGCTTTGGATGGCCCGTCGGGAGGAGCTGGATGCGCTGGCTGTCTTTTCCGCAGCGTCGGGCGGCGCACAGCAGGTCGGGGCCTCCGTCGACCGCGTCTCATGCCGACCTCCGCAGCGAAATCCGCCATCGGGCACCCCGGCGCAGGTACGTCGTTCTCGCACGGCCCGCCGGCAGTTCCTTCAGACGCCATCAGAGGTCACTGGTGGTCGGCCCAGTCAGCACAACCTCCCATACCGTTGGAGGCCACCAGAGGTCGATGGTGGGCATCCCAGTCGGCACCGTCGCATTTACCACCGGACACCAGCAGAGGGAGCTGGTGCTATTAGCACCGTCGCTGGGGACCAGCAGTAAAGCAATGTCGCCCACCTTGTGCCTTTCCGGGAAACGGAGGTGCCGGCCATCAGTGATTCCTTCGGCGGCCGGCCAGATCCATCGCGTGTTCGCTCGGGATCGCCGCACCGGGGGTCAGTTCCTCGTGGACACTGGAGCGGAGGTGAGCGTCCTGCCTCCTTCCACCGCCGATATCCATGCGGGTAAACGCGGCCCCCTCCTCACTGCGGCGAACGGGAGCCCCATCAGCACTTATGGGGTCCGCAAGCTCGCCCTTAACTACGGCCATAGCTGGTTTTCGAGGGGGTTTGTCATTGCCGACTTTTCCCAGCCGCTGCTGGGCGCTGACTTCCTGCGAGCGCATTCAATGCTCATGGATGTCAGGCGGCAGCGCCTGGTGCACTCCAGCATGGTGAGGCTGGTCCAACGGATTTCAGGGACATTCTTGAACCCCACTTCCGCTCCTCCGCTCCCAAGCACGCGGTGCAGCATCATATCCCCACCACCGGGCGGCCCGTGCACGCCCGAGCGCTGCTCACTCCAGACAAGCTCCTTCTAGCTCGGGAGGAGTTCTGCCAGATGGAGTCAATAAGCATCGTGCGCCCCTCCGATAGCCCGTGGGCGTCACCACTCCACTTGGTCCCCAAGGTGGACGGGGCTGGCGCCCACATGGGGATTACCGTCGCTTGAATGTTGCGACCATCGCCGACAGGTAACCGGTCCCACATATCCAGGGCTTTAATGCCCACCTGGCCGGAGAATCGGTGTTCTCCAAGGTGGATCTTGTGCGCGGGTATAATCAAATCCCGGTCCACCCCGACGACATCCCCAAGACTGCCATCATTACACCGTTTGGCCTGTTCGAGTTTTTACGGATGCCGTTCGGGTTGAAGAACGCCGCACAGGCCTTCCAACGGCTTATGGACTGTGTGTGCCGTGGCCTGGACTTTGTTTTCATATACTTGGACGACGTACTCGTGGCTAGCCGCTCGAGGCAGGAGCACTGCACCCACCTCCGCCAGCTGTGCCAGCGCCTCAGTGAGTACGGGTTGTCTGTCAACATGTCCAAGTGCCGTTTTGGGGTGACGGCCATCGATTTCCTCGGCCATCGGGTGACCCCACAAGGGGTGGTACCTCTTCCGGACAGGGTCAACGCTTTCCGCCGGTTCCCCCGACCGACCACTGTCAAGGGCCTGCAGGAATTCGCCGGGATGATTTCCTTCTATCACCGCTTCCTGCCGGCGGTAGTCGGAGCTATGCGCCCACTCTTCCACCTCATGGCTGGTCGTCGCAAGGAGGTCGAGTGGGACGACGAAGCAGGAGCGGCGTTTCAGCATGCTAAGGAGGCCCTGGCCAGGGCCACGATGCTCGTCCATCCCAGGGAGGATGCCCCAACCGCCCTGACCGTGGAAGCTTCCGAGGTGGCGGTCGGTGCGGTGCTGGAGCAGCTCATTGACGGGTGCTGGTGGCCACTCACTTTCTTTAGCAGTGAGCTCCTAGCCCTCTACCTCGCCGTACGCCACTTTCGGTACTTCCTGGAGGGGAGGCACTTCACCGCATTTACGGACCACAAGCCACTCACCTTTGCGTTTGCCAAGGTTTCGGATCCATGGTCTGCTCGGCAACAGAGGCAGTTGGCGTACGTGTCTGAGTACACCACCTCAATGTGTTTAGTGGAGGGCAAGAACAACAGGGTGGCCGACGCCTTGTCTAGATCCGCGGTCCACGCCGTTCTACAAATGGCCGGGGGTATTGACTATTCCGCTCTAGCAGCCGCACTGCTGGGAGACGAGGAGATGGCCAACTATCGCACGGCCGTTTCGGGCCTGCAGCTAGAGGACATTGTCTGTGGCCCAGGGGACGCAACGCTGTTGTGTGACACTTCCACTGGCCTGCCGCGGCCCACCGTCCCCGTCGCCTGGCGGCGCAGGGTTTTCGAGGTGCTCCACGGGCTTTCTCATCCTTCCATTCGGGCGACGGTGGCCCTCGTAGCCTCCCGCTTCATGTGGCATGGGCTGCGTAAGCAGGACGCACACTGGGCACGCACCTGCATCCCGTGCCAGACCGCCAAGATCCAGCGACACGTGCGTGCGCCTCTGCAGGAGTTTGGTGTCCCTAGACAGCGGTTCGACCACATTCATGAGGACATCGTGGGGCCGCTGCCGTCGTCCCGGGGCATGACCCACCTCTTCACCGTGGTCGATCGCTTCACGAAGTGGCCGGAGGCCATTCCGCTGGCGGACACCTCGACAGCCACCTGTGTTCGGGCCTTGGCGGCGCACTGGATCGCCCGGTTCGGGGTGCCACTGGACATTACATCGGACCAGGGGCCGCAGTTTACTTCGGAACTGTGGTCGGCTATGCCACGCTTCTTGGGAGTCCGCCTACACCACACTACGGCGTACCATCCACAGGCGAACGGTTTGGTGGAACGTTTTCACCGCCAGCTGAAGGCTGCCCTGAAGGCTCGGCTCACTGACCCAGATTGGGTGGATGCCCAGCCGCAGAGTTGGTGTACAGGGCCCCTTTGACGGTTCCCGGGGAGTTCATTCCACCGGAGCAGGGTTAGGTGGAGCAGCATTTGGACACCCTGCAACGTCTTCGGCAGACGGTGGGCAGGCTGGCGCCGGTGCCTACGTCTCGTCATGGGACCTTCCATCCGCACGTCCCTCCTGCTCTGGAGGACTGCCAGTTTGTTTTTCTGCGCAGGGACGCTCATCGGACACCTCTCCAGCGGCCGTACGAGGGCCCCTTCCGGGTCCAGCAACACGGCTCGTCCACATTTGTTCTGGACATGGGGGCCGCAGTGAGACTGTTTCATTTGCACGGCTGAAGCCGGCACACGTGGACATTGATCAGCCGGTGCCGGTTGCGCAGCCCCACCCGTGCGGTCGCCCTCCGTCCACGTTACCCCCGCCAGTGTCTTCTACGTCCCCTCCACCTGTCGGTCAGTCGCCGGTCCCTGCGCCGGGCGTGGTGCGCACCCAGGCTGATCGCCTCGTCCGCCCTCCTGTCCGCTTCATACCTCCAGTTCTTGGGGGGGGGGGGGTCCTGTGGCGGTCCCTGGGTATCAGGCCACTCCTAGGGTCAGCCCCCTCGGCACTTGATGGAGAGGCTTAAGGGGTTAAGACTCAGGCCATTAGGGGGAGTGGTTTATCCCTCGGTGGACTTTGTTGTGAGTGGAGGCTCACAACCAAATAAATAACTTTCTAAACCTGCCTGGCGTCCAGCCTTTTTCTGGCCTCCGCCAGGCCATTACATTGTATAGTTTCTAACATTATACAGAGTTGCAAATGGGATATAATATTGTAGCCTAACACTTTGATGTCAGTTCTAAAAACATTCACCAGTATAATCACCTCGTTAATTTAAATAGAAATATTGTGCAAATAGTCAAATAAGCCAACAAAAGTCAGGCAATTTTTAATTTATACTTTGTATTATAATTGATGCTTCTATGTTTGGAAAATAGTAGTTTATATAATGCCCCAGTCATCAATTACATGACTGCAAGATGCTAAGATGCTGCACATTCACCCTATCTATTCCCATTTGATTTTATTACACCTCCACAAGATAAACCTTCAGCCTCCTTTCATCCAAGAAATAAAATCCAAGACTGGACTTTTGCATATACAATATTTTAGTTATTTATACTGCCCACATTCTACCTTCTGGCCTTGAATAACAACAGCAAAATGAAGCAAACCAAGTTCAAAATTGCTATGGATATTAGAAAGATTTAACCTCTAGTGTAAATAAATTATAGGCAGAAGATTGATTAAGAAATGGCCAATTAATTCAGGTAACTAATTGTTACAGAATTTAAAATCTAACAGCAAATGCTCAATCAATGCGCAAGTGGAAGCGGAAGTGGCGGCGCCTAACGGCTGCGGCTCACTAGCAGTCTGTTCGTCTTTTTTCCTTTTTTTTTTGTGTGTCGGTGTTGGGATGGTTGTTTTTTTTTTTTTGTGTATGTGTGGGGGGTGGTGGTGTGGGTGGGGGGTGGTGGTGTGGGTGGGGGGGTGGGGGAAACCTTTCTCTTTTAGGTCTCTTCCTCACGGCACGGGGTGCGGCTCGGCCGCGGTGCCTTCCATCGCCCGGCGCGGCTCGTCCGCGGGACTTTTCATCGCTGGTGCGGCTCGGCCGCTGGACGTAACATCGCCCGGTGCGGCTCGGCCGCTGGACTTAACAGTGCCCGGTGCAGCTCGTCCGTGGGGCCTAACATCGCCCGGCGCGGCTCGGCCGCGGGACTTTTCATCGCTGGTGCGGCTCGGCCGCTGGACTTAACATCGCCCGGTGCGGCTCGGCCGCTGGACTTAACATCGCCCGGTGCGGCTCGGCCGCGGGGCCTTCCATCGCCCGGTGCGGCTCGGCCGCGGGACCTAACATTGCCCGGCGCGGCTCGGTCGCGGGACTTAGCTGCGCACGGCTCGGCCGCGGGGCCTTCCATCGCACGGCTCAGCCGCGAGACGTTTCAGTGCCCGGTGTGACTCGGCCGCGGGGACTTCCATCCCCTTGCGGGGACTGTGCGGGTCGGTCGGGGACGAGCTGTCTGTCCGTGGGCGTGGAAGTTTTGTTGCCTCCATCACAGTGAGGGGGTGTTTGGAGTCACTGTGATGGACGTTTGTGTTGGGGTCATGTGTCTTGTGTTCTTTTTTTTTGTATGTGACTGCTATGTAGTTTCATTCGGTACCTTGGTACCGAATGACAAATAAAGCTCTGTTGACTGTTGACTGTTGACTGTTGACTGTTGACAGTTTGGTGCACAAGACAGTGATAACAATTTATGAAATAATGAAATAAAGGGTGTCCAATTTCCTTGAAATATCCATTGATGTCTCATCTTCATTTCATCCACAGAACCAAGTACAACAACTACCACTACATCGACTACTAGCAGCGAAACAACAGGTACCAGATAATGCAGCACCAGCATTCACTGATCAGACATTAAAAACATACATTAGTTACCACCAAAAGTGACAAAGAATAGATGCTTGATCAAACAATGTTCCTCAAAGAGGCCAAACCATCGGTTTATTCGGTACCAAAACTGTTCATGATTCTTAAGATTCATTAGAACTCCAAAAATTACTCACCCAATTATTTGTTGAATTCACTGTTCACAGTTCTTATCATATCATATCATATCATATACATACAGCCGGAAACAGGCCTTTATCGGCCCTCCAAGTCCGTGCCGCCCAGTGATCCCCGTACATTAACACTATCCTACACCCACTAGGGACAATTTTTACATTTACCCAGCCAATTAACCTACATACCTGTACGTCTTTGGAGTGTGGGAGGAAACCGAAGATCTCGGAGTAAACCCACGCAGGTCACGGGGAGAACGTATTCACTACCCCACTTTACCTGCTTTATGAATCAAAAATAGTCCCATTTTCTTTCAATATCCATTAATGTCACATCTTCATTTCATTCTCAGAACCAAGTACAACAACTGCCACTACATCGACTACTAGCAGCGAAACAACAGGTACCAGATAACATTTCTTCTTGTCAGTTTAATTTACACTGCTACACTTTACATGCTTTATGACACAATAAGTGTCCAATGTACCTTCCATTTCCATTGTAATATCTATCGATGTCACATCTTCATTTCATTCTCAGAACCAAGCACAACTGCCACTGCATCGACTACGTCCGCCACTAGCAGCGAAACAACAGGTACTAGGATAATGCAACACCAGCATTCACTGATTAGACATTAAAATGATACAATATTTACCAACACATGTGACAAACAACAGTTGATGCTTGATCAAGTCATTAGCTAATCTTTCTCAAAGTGACCAATCTATCAGTCAGTTCGAAGTTATTTGCTGAGAATTGTTGAACAATTCTAGATAAACAACAGAGTGTGGTCAGAAGAATATTGCAAGAGAAAAATAAGTCACTTGAAACAGAAAAATATTTTGTCAGTTTACTTTCTTCTGTATGTAAAATTTCTAATATTATACAGAGTTGCAACTGGGATATAATATTGTGGCTGAACACTTTGATGTCAGTTCAAAAAACATTCACTCGTATAATCACCTCGTTAATTTAAATAGAAATATCGTGCGTCTATGTTCGGAAAATAGTATTATAGATAATGCCCCAGTGATCAATTACATGCTGCAAGTTGCTAACTTGCATCATTAGATCTAAAAAACAAATAATAAAAGTCAGCTTGGACTTCCAGGGACATTTTACAAGTGTAGACATGAGAGTGCTGCATGTATTTTAACTGAGATTAGTTGCAGCCTATTTCCATTGTGGATGAAACAATTACTCTCTGAGACTAAGGAAGCTGGTCAAGACAAGTCTTATTGTTATTTCTAAATTTTCTTGTGCAGATTTTGAGTTCAAGTTGTAATTTATGGTACCTGTCTCTGTTGATGTTGATTCAGTTGTATAAGGTGTCATTGGACTTTGCTCTGTGGACTTGCTTGCTGCTGTGCTTGCAGAAGTTGCCGAAGCTTCACATATGCAGAGAAATGCCAGTTAAATTACATGGCAGCACTCTCATGGCTACACTTGTAGTTGTGTAAAATGTCTCTGGAAGTCCAAGCAGACTTTAATTATCTGATATTTTATCTGATGATGCCTTTTAGCAACATGCTGTCATGTAAGTGAGAACTGGGACATTGGATCTGCTGCTATTTTCCAAACAAAGAAGCATCTGTGATATTACAAATGATAAATTAATAATTGCCTGATTTTTATTATTTGTTTATTTGAATATTTGCATGCTGTTCCGACAAAGTATTGAGGTGATTATAATAACTTTTATAACTGACATCAAAGTGTTAGGCAACAATATTATACCAGACTTAAGACTCTATTCCCATCATCAATGGCTTTTGTTTTAAGCCTTTGGCTTTATATTATATCCTTTGGCTTTATATTATTTATTATGCAAATATATGAAGGCAAACTTTCATGTGACTTATTTTCCTCATGTAATAGTCTCCTGACTAAACTCTGCAGTTTCTATAGAATTGTTCAATAATACGCAGCAAATAACTTGAATGACTGATGGTTTGGCCTCTTTGAGGAAGATTGGTTATTATATTGATCAGGCATAATTTATTGTTTTGTTACTTGTGTTGGTAAATATTGTGTCGTAAGTCTGATCAGAGAATCCTGGTGCTGCATTGTCCTAGTACCTGTTGTTTCCCTGCTGGTGGCAGATGTAGTCGATGCAGTGGCAGTTGTTCTGCTTGGTTCTAAGAATGAAATGAAGATGTGACATCAATGGATATTGAAAGTGAATTGGACTATTTTTGGAAATAGTCTCTATGCTCAATTTGTCCATGCCACACATGATAAGGCATCAAAGCTGCCTCCATTTCCCAGCGGTGATTATATATCGCTCTAAGCCTTTCCTGTCCAAATGTCTTTCAGTTTATCATTGTCTTTCAGTTTATCAACTACTTCTTCGGGATGTCTGCTACATATCCATTCCTATCACCTTCTGTGAAAAACATCACTTCAAGTTTCTGTTATAATTTTTCCCATCTTTCTATGAGACTCCAGTTCTTGACTCCTTCACCCTGGGATAAAACTGTTCATTCATCCAATCTATTCGCATATGATTTTATAAACCTCTGTAAGATCAACCTTCAGTTTCCTTTTATCCAAGAAATAAAGTCCAAGCCTGCCCATCTTTTGTGTATATTTCAGATCTTTACACTGCCCACATCCAAGGTTCTGGCCTTGATTGATAACAGTAAAATGATAACTTCTGACAATTGATGACTACTACTGGCAATGCCATGCATAACACTTTGAAAACAATTCCATGCCATCATTTTTCATGATTCCTAAGTTCCAACAACAACTCCTGATGTTTTGTTTTTTTTGTTTTTTTTTTTAATTTTTATTTTTTTTTTCTTTGGAAGTAAGCACATTACATTTTAATGGTTCCTTTTTACAGGTGCCAAGAATTATTAAAACATTATTTGTACAACTTCCTTTTTAAAAAGAAATGAGAAAGAAAGAAGTAGTGAAGAGTAAAGAATAAATTAGTGAGTATAGAGTGAAAAAAAAAAGAAAAAAAAAAAAAAAAAAAAAAAGAAATGTGCGAAAGTAAAGCAAAAAGGAGATTCTCCCACGCAACCAATCGATGTTTTTTAATATTCTTAATCAATTTTCAGTCAAACCCAGAATTTTTAATTTTATGCTGATATTACACCGCATGATTCCACAAGGTCAATAAATGGAGACCAACTCGATAAGAATTGGTCTTTTTTTTCTATTAGGAGGAGTCTCATTTCTTCCAAATGTGCTGTTTCCAACATATTACCAATCCACATTTTAAATGTTGGTGGAGTAGACTTTTTCCACAATTTAAGTATGAGTTTTTTCGCTATTATTAAACCATAATTCAAAAATGAGATTTGGGATATATTTAATTTATTTACATCTCCAAAGATAATCATTTCCATGCTAGGTTCCATTTTTGTCTTAAATAAACTAGTAAATACATCAAATATATCACCCCAAAAACTTTGAAGTTTTATGCACGAAACGAAAGCGTGTGTAAGATTGGCATTTTGTGAAAGACATTTATCACAAATGGGTGAGATATTTGAATAAAATTTATTCAACCTAACTTTTGAGTAATATAGTCTGTGTAATATTTTAAATTGGATTAAATTATGTCTAGAGTTAATCGAACATTTATGTATGTATATCAAATACCTCTCCCATGTTTCTTTAGAAATTTTTATCAGTAATTCTTTTTCCCAATCTTCTCTAATTGCCTCTGTTGGAGGCAATTCTCTATTAAGAATACTGTTATATAGATATGATATTAATTTTTGTGAGTCCGCCTTAATATTCATTGCTTCTTCCAGTGGGTCTATCGTTATATTCTGTGATCTTGGTATATATTTTTTTATAAAGTCACATATCTGTAAATATTTAAAGTATTGGTTATTATTGAGATTAAATTTTGATTTTAATTGTTGAAATGATAATAAATTTCCCGTTTCATACATGTCACCCAACTTTTTAATTCCCTGTCTTTCCCATTGTCTATATGTTTTATCCATAATAGCTGGTTTAAATACCGGGTTATTCACTATTGGTGTTAATGAAGATAAGTTTCTTAATTTTAAATTTAATTTTATTTGTTTCCAAATTCGAATTATATTGTGTATAATTGGATTCTTCTTATATAATATATTATTCAATTTTATCGGGGAGAAGAGGATCGCTCCTAAATCATAAGGCAGACAATCCTCTTTTTCCATTCTTATCCATTCCATCTGTTGAGAAGGACACTCCAACCAATAAATAATATTCTTAATATGCACTGCCCAATAATAATATAAAAAATTAGGCAGTGCAAGTCCCCCTACATCTTTAGGTTTACACAAATGATTTCTTTTAATTCTATGTGCTTTGTAGTCCCATATAAAATTAGTAATATTTGACTCTAGTTTTTTTTTAAAATATTTTGGTATATATATTGGTATGGATTGAAATAAATATAATATTTGTGGTAGCACTATCATTTTGATAGCATTTATTCTGCCAATTAATGATAGTGGGAGCGTTTTCCAAAATATAATCAAAGCGTTCAATTTATTTAACAGAGGACTAAAATTAGCGTTAAATAATGATTTATATCTTCTGGTAACTTGAATACCTAAATACTTAAATTTTTCCGTTGCAATTTTAAATGGAAATTTTAATAGATGATTCGCTTTCTGAGGATGTAATGACATAATTTCACTTTTATTCCAATTTATTCTATATCCAGAAAAGTAGCCAAATTCCTCTATTACATTTAATACGTTCGGGATACTCGTTTTTGAATTTGTAATATATAAAAGTATATCATCCGCGTGTAATGAAATTTTATTATTAGAGTCCTTAGTATTGTATCCATGAATATTCGGATGAGTTCTTATCCTTTCCGCCAGTGGCTCTATCATAAGGGCAAATAGCAGGGGTGATAAAACACATCCCTGCCTATTGCCCCGTGATAATTGGAATTTTTGAGACAACGTATTATTAGTTAATATTCTTGCTGTTGGTTTATCGTATAATAATTTTACCCATCTAATAAAATTATCTCCTATATTAAATTTTTGGAGTACTATGTATAAATACTGCCACTCTACCTGATCAAATGCTTTTTCTGCGTCCAAAGATATAACTGCTAAGTCTTCCTTTTCCCCTTTATGTGAATACATTATATTATAAAGTCGTCTCAAATTGTTAAATGATTGTCTTTTGGGTATAAACCCCGTTTGGTCCTGATTTATCAATTTATTAATATATTTGCTCAATCTTCTTGCTAAAATCTTTGCTAAAATTTTTTGGTCTGTATTTAACAGTGCTATAGCTCTATACGAGCCCGGATCTTCTAAATCTTTATCTTTTTTTGGTATAAGCATAATTGTGGATTCTGCTAAAGTTTCTGGTAATTTCTTATCGGTAAAAGCGTACCTGTATAATTTAAGTAATCGTGGGGCCATTAACTCCTGAAATCTTTTATAAAATTCATTATTAAAACCATCAGGCCCTGGAGTCTTCCCATTTTTCAATTCTTTTATTGTTTCTCTTATTTCTTCACTTGTAATCTGGGTTCCTAATTCCTCTTGTTCTAAGATATCCAATTTTGGCAAGTTACACTTATCTAAAAAATTTATAATTTTATTGTCTTCAATGTTAGTTTTAGATGTATATAAATTTTGATAAAATTGAGCAAACCTTTTGTTAATGTCCTTAGGTAAAGTTAATAGTTCCCCGTTCTCTGATTTGATTTTACTAATTGTTTTTTCCTTTTCTTGTTTCTTCAATTGTCGTGCTAGAAGTTTATGTGGTTTATCCCCAAATTCAAATTGTACTTGTTTTGTGATCTGAAATAATCTTATTACTCTTGCCGATAATATTCGATTAAGTTTAAATTTCAGTAATGTTATCTTATTATGTTTATCTATTGTTGGGTCTTTTGCGTTTCCTAATTCTAATAATTTAATTTCCTTTTCTAACGTCCCTTGTTCTGTCCTGTTTTTTTTATTTAGAAAACTTTGATACGAAATTATAACTCCACGAATGAAAGCCTTAAAAGATTCCCATAATAAAGATGGTGAAATCCCTGGTGTCTCATTTATTTCAAAAAAAAATTTCATTTGTTGTTTTAAATACTCATAACCTTGTGGGTCGTTAGCTATTTGTGTGTTAAATCTCCAAAAAAAATTTGTACCTGGCATTCCCTCAAGTTTTAAAGTAAAAGTCAGCGGGGAGTGATCAGAAATAATACTATTGTGGTATTTAGAATTAATCGTATATGGTATTAGTTTTGAGTCCACTAAAAAATAATCAATTCTTGAATAGGTTTTGTGTACTGATGAGTAAAACGAATATTCCCTTCCAGTTGGGTTAGCTATTCTCCATACATCTATTATATTAGTATTTTTTATATAAGTATTTAAGAATTCGCTACTTGGATTTAGCACTACCCTTCCTAAATTTTGTTGATTTGTCTAAATATGAATCTATAACACAGTTAAAATCCCCCCCTAATATTATATTTTGAAAATTATACTCATCTATTTGATCCATAATTTTCTTAAAAAATTGGGGATTATCAAAGTTTGGAGCGTAAATATTTATCAAAGTGAGTGGCGTGGAATAAATTTCTCCCGCCACTATCGTGTATCTTCCTTCTTTATCAGATATTGTATTCAAGAAACGCATACGAAACTACAAACACAGATGAGATTTAGAGCAAATTGGATAGGCCAAATGTATCATTCGTCATTTACTGCTAAAGCTAGAGGAACGGCTATTATTATTCGGAAAGGTATACCGTTTATATTAAACAACTCCTGATGTTATCCATCGAATTATTCATTGAATACATTTTCTTCTCATTAGATTAATTTTCACTGCAGTACTTTCCATGCTTTATGCAAAATATCCATTGATGTCACAACTTCATTTCATTCTCAGAACCAAGCACAACAACTGCAACTGCATCGATTACGTCCGCCACTAGCAGCGAAATAATAGGTACTAGGATAATGCAGCACCATCATTCACTGATCAGACTTTAAAAAGATACAATATTTACCAACACAAGTGAAAAACAATAGATGATGCTTGATCTTTATATCATCCATTGTATCGCATAAAGGCCAAACGATCATTTAACAGTTATTTGCTGAGTCTTATTAAACAATTCTCTAGAAACAGCAGTGTGGTGAGGAGAATATTTTGTGGAAAATAAGTTGCATTTAAAAAAAGCATGCTATTAGTTTGCTTTCTTATGTCGGTATGATGGAAAATGTAAAGTCGGAGGTAACAACAGGGTGGTTTTCTGTGAGACACTCAACGACTCCTTTGTCAAAACGCCTCTCCCAATACTAAATATTTTGCACAATTTACAAGTGTAGCCATGAGAGTGCTGCCTTGTATTTTAACTGACATTTCTCTGCATCTGTGAAGCTTCGACAACTTCTGCAAGAGCAGCAGCGACCAGGTCCACAGATCAAAGTACAACAATGACGACTTATACAACTGAATCAACATCAACAGAGACAGGTACCATAAATTACAACTCCTACTTCAAATCTGTGCAAGGGAAAATTATAAATAATTATAAAACTTGTCTTTCAACCTACCTTGGACTCAGAGAGTAATTGTGTCATACAGAATGGAAATAAGCTCTATGTCCCAATTTGTCCATGCCACGCATGATCAGCCATTGATGCTAGTACTCTTTTCCCACGGCGGTTCCATATCACTCTAAACCTTTCCAATCCATGCACCTGCGCAAATGTCTTTTCAACATTATTACTGCTCCTGCCTTCTACTTCATCTGGATAATTGTTCCAGATACCCAGAACCCTATTTAAAAATGTTATTTGTTGCACGTGCATCAACAATTTCATATAGATCCGTGCTTCGTATCACATTTTTTGACAAAGTTGCCCTTCAGGTTCATATTATTTCCCATCTCATCTTACAACTATGCCCTCTAGTTCTAAATGCCCCCATTCTGGGATAAAGTTCAAAATATCTACGGAAATTAGAAAGGGTTAATGTCTTGTTCAGTTTAGTTTAGAAATAGAACGTGGAAACACACCCTTTGGCCTGCCGAGTCTGCACCGACCAAGGATCCTCGCACACTAACAACACCCTACACGTACACGAGGGACAATTTACAATGTTACCAATTAGCCTACTAACCTGTACTTCCTTGGACTGTGGAGCGAAACCAGAGCACCCGGATTAAACCGACACAGGTCACAAGGTGAACGTACAAATTCCAAACAGACAGCACCCGTAGTCAGGATCGAACCCAGTTCTCTGGCGCTGTTAGGCAGCAACTTTACCGCTGCGCCACCATGCCGTCTAATGTTAATGAATTGTAGGCAGTGGATTGCTCAGAAATGGCCACTTAATTCCGATAACTAAAGAATGCAGAATTCTCAATCCAGTGGAAAATACTCAATCAAGACTGCATACACACATTCAATATTTTCATTTGAAGAATATTACATGAAACATTGTGCAGTAACACGGTGAAAACATTCTGTGCATAACACAGAGAAAACAATTCCATGCCAAAACTTTTCATGATTCCTGATACTCATCAGAATTCCAAATGTTATCCACCCAATGCTTTGATAACATTTCTTGTCGTCAGTTTAATTTTCACTGCTGCACTTTACCTGAATTGTGAAACAAAAAGAGTCCAATTTCCTTTCAAAACATTTTATGTCTCATCTTCATTTCATTCCCAGAACCAAGCATAACAACTGCCACTGCATCGACTACGTCCGCCACTAGCAGTGAAACAACAGGTACGAGGATAATGCAGCACCAGCATTCACTGATCAGACTTTAAAATGATACATTGCTTGCCAACACAAGTGACAAACAATAGATGATGCTTGATCATTCTATCAACCAATGTTCCTGAAAGTAACCAAACCATTGATCAGTTCACAGTGTATTATTGCACAATTCTATAGAAACAGCACAGTGCAGTCAGGGGAATATTACAAGAGGAGAATAAGTCACATTAAAAAGAAAAATATATATTTTTTTATGTCTATATAATACATAATGTTAAGCCAAAGGCAACAGCATACCAGTCATCTCTGTGAGGCACTCAAGAAGCAACTTTTCAAAGCACCTATCCCATCACTGAACATGGATTAAACATCCGGATCCCAGATTAGGTTGTCATAATTGATGACAGAAATAGAATGATAACTGAGGCTTTTTTTTTTTGCTTCACATTTTGACACTTTGATATTAGTTAGAATAGCAGATGCTATTGTAATCAACCCAATAGTTTAAGCAGGAAATACCATGCAAATAGTCAAGTAAGTCAATAAGAAAAGTCAAGCAATTATTAATTTATTATTTGTAATATTGTGGATGCTCCTTTGTTTTGGAAAACAGCAGCAGATTCAATGAACCAGTTACCACTTACATGACTGCATGTTGCTAATATGCATCATCAGATTTACAAAATCAAATGATCAAATTCAGCTTGGACTCCCATGGATATTTTACACAATTTATAAGTTTAGCCATGAGAGTGCTGCCATGTATATTAACTGACATTTCTTTCATATGTGAAGTTTCGACAACTTTTGCAAGCGCAGCAGCGACCAGGACCACAGAGCAAAGTACAATAATGACGCCTTATACAACTGAATCAACATCAACAGTGCCAGGTACCGTAAATTGCAACCTGTATTCTAAATGCGTCAAGGGAAAATTAGAAAAAATGATCAAACTTGTGTCAACCGTCCGTAGACCCAGAGAGTATCCTATCCTATCCTATCTATTCCTATTTGATTTCATACACCTGTATAAGATCAACGTTCAGCCTCCTTTTATCCAAGAAATAAAGTCCAACCCTACCCATTTTTTATGAATATTTCAGTTCTTGATTGTGGCCACATCCTCAAAATTATTGCAGTTTTGTCCAAGATACTAGCCATGAATAATAACAGTAAAGCGAAACCAGCCAAATTAAAAATATCTATGGAAATTAGAAAGAGTGAATGTTTAGTGCAAAGAAATTATAGGCGGTGGAATGCTCAGAGTTGTCCAATTAATTCAGGTAACTAATGAATGTGAATTCTAAAGCTAACAGCAAATACTCAATCAAAACTGCATGCACAAATTCAATATTTTCAGTTGATGACAACTACACGATACATTGTGTAATAGCACGGTGGCAAGTCCATACCTAACACAAAGAAAATAATTCCACATCAAAGTTTATCGTAATTCTTAAGTTTCATCAGAACTTCGAATGTTATCCATCCAATTATTCGTTGGTTGTTTTCATCCCCTTTAACGTTTCATCTCATCAGTTCATCGTTCGCTGCTGCATTTTAACAAAGTGTCCAATTTCCTTTCAATCTTCATTGATGTCACATCTTCATTTCATTCTCAGAACCAAGCACAACTGCCACTGCATCGACTATGTCCGCCACTAGCAGCGAAACAACAGGTACTAGGATAATGCAGCACCAGGATTCACTGATCAGACTTTAAAATGATTCATTACTTACCTACACAAGAGACAAACAATAGATGATGCTTGATCTTTACATCAACCAATGTCCCTAAAAGATGCCAAACCATCGATCAGTTTGCAGTTATTTGCTGAATATTAATAACTGATGCGATAGAAACCAGCACAGAGTGGTGAGGAGAATATTCTAAGCGAAAATAAGTTGCAAAAAAAGAAATGCATGCTGCTAGTTTGCTTTCTGATGCCTGTTTGATGCATAATGTAGAGTCGAAGGTAAAAACAGGGCAGTTTTTGTGAGGCAGTCATTGATTAAATTTTCAAAAAGCCTCTTCCGTCACTAAATATCAGGATCCCAGGTTAGGTTGTTGTAACTGATAGAGTCTATTTTTAGCCTAATTTTATCCAAGAAATAAAGTCCAAGCCTGCTCAACTATCACATATATTTCTGGTGTTCATACGGGCTACATCCTCTAATTGATTGTAGTTTTGTCCAATGTTCTTGGCTTGAATAACAACAGTCTCATGAAACTATCCAAGATCAAAATATCCAGTTAATGTCCAGTGCAAAAATATTATATGCAGTGTATTGCTCACAAATGACCAATGAATTCAGGTAACTAAAGGAAGCAGAATTCTAACTATATCAGCAAATGCTCAATTAAAACTGCATGCACAAATTCAGTATTTTCAGTTGATGACAACGACATGAAACCATGCAATAACATGGTGACAATTCTGTGCATTACAGTAAACAATTCTATGCCAAACTTTTTCATTATTTCTAATTTTCATCAGAATTCCAAATGTTATCTACCCAATTCTTCATTGAATGCATTGTTAACATTTCCTTTTGTCAGTTTAATTTTCACTGCTGCACTTTACCTGAATTGTGAAACAAAGAGACCCCAATTTCCTTTCAATATCCACTGATGTCACATCTTCATTTCATTCCCAGAACCAAACACAACAACTGCCTCTGCATCGACTACGTCCGCCACTAGCAGCATGATGTTTGATCATTCTATGTTCCTGAAATGGCCAAACAATTGATCAGTTCACAGTTATACACTGTGTATTATTGAACAATTCTATAGAAACAGCACAGTGCAGTCAGAGGAATATTACAAGAGGAGAATAAGGCACATGAAAAAGAAAAATATGTTGTCAATTTTTAATTTTTTATGTCTACATCAACAAAGAAAGGTACCATAAATTAAAACTCATACTCCAAATGGGGCAAAGGAAAATTAGAAATAATGATAGAACTTATGTCAACCTTCCTTATACTAAGAGCGTATCCTATCTATTCCTATATAATTCAACCTCCTTTTATCCAAGAAATATAGTCCAGCCTACTAATTTTTTGCGAATATTTCAGTTCTTGATTGTGGCTACATTCTCAAACATTTCAGTTTTATCCATGATTCTGGCTATAAATGACAACAGTAAAATGAAACTAGCTAAATTCAAAATATCTATGGAAATTAGAAAGTGTTACTCTTTAGTGCAAAGAAATTATAGGCAGTGGAATGCTCAGAATTGGCCAATTCAGGTATCCACTGGATGAGAATTCTAAAGCTAACAGCAAATACACCATCAAAATTACAGGAACAAATTCAATATTTTTCAGTTGATGACAACTAATTGAGGCATTGTGCAATAGTACGGACAATTCCATGCATAACACAGAGAATACAATTACATACCAAAGTTTCATCAGAACTCCAAATATTATCCACCCAATTATACATTTCTTCTCATCAGTTCAACTTTCACTTCTGCACTTGACACGATTTGTGAAACAAAAAGCATCCAATTCCCATTCAATATCCATTAATGTCTCATCTTCATTTCATTCACAGAACCAAGAACAACAACTGCCACTGCATCGACTACACCCGCCACTAGCAGCGAAACAACAGGTACTAGGATAATGCAGCACCAGCATTCACTGATCAGATTTTTAAAATGATTAATTAATTACCTGCACAAGTGCCAAACAATAGATGATGCTTGATCTTAATATCAACCAATATTCCTCAAAGAGGCCAAACCATCGATCAGTTCACAGTTATATATTGAGTAGCACTGAATAATTCCATAGCAACAGCACCATGCGGTCAGGAAAATATTACAAGAGCAGAATAGGTCACATGAAAAAGAAAAGTATGTGTAAATTTGCTTTCTCATGTCTTGTATAGTCAAGTCAAGTCAAGTCAAATTTATTTGTCACATACACATACTCGATGTGCAGTGAAATGAAAGTGGCAATGCCTGCGGGTTGTGCACAAAAAGAATTACAGTTACAGCATATAAATAAAGTTAATAAGTTACTAAACATAGCACAAAAAGTGTCGACAAAAATTTAGTCTCTGGAGTTATCAAAGTTGACAGTCCTGATGGCCTGTGGGAAGAAGCTCCGTCTCATCCTCTCCGTTTTCACAGCGTGACAGCGGAGGCGTTTGCCTGACCGTAGCATCTGGAACAGTCCGTTACTGGGGTGGCAGGGGTCCCTCATGATCTTGCTTGCTCTGGATCTGCACCTCCTGATGTATAGGTCCTGCAGGGGGACGAGTGTAGTTCCCATGGTACGTTCTGCCGAACGCACTACTCTCTGCAGGGCCATCCTGTCCTGGGCAGAGCTGTTCCCAAACCAGACTGTAATGTTGCCGGACAGGATGCTCTCTACAGCCCCAGAGTAGAAGCAATGAAGGATCCTCAGCGACACTCTGAATTTCCTCAGTTGTCTAAGGTGGTAAAGGCGCTGCTTAGCCTTACCCACCAGTGCGGCAATGTGCGTTGCCCACGTCAGATCCTCTGCGATGCGGACTCCCAAGTATTTGAAACTGCTCACCCTATCCACAATAGACCCATTTATCTCCAGTGGCGTGTACGTCCTTGGATGTTTAGCCCTTCTGAAGTCCACAATCAGCTCCTTTGTTTTAGTGACATTCAAGAGGAGGCTATTGTCCTGACACCAGAGTGCCAGATCAGCCACCTCCTCCCGGTAGGCCTTCTCATCGTTGTTAGAGATCCGGCCCACCACCACAGTGTCATCAGCAAACTTGATGATGGAGTTTGAGCTGAACCTGGCCCTACAGTCATGTGTGTACAGGGAGTACAGTAGGGGGCTAAGGACGCAGCCCTGGGGGGATCCTATGTTCAGGGTGAGGGAGCTAGATGTGTGTTCCCCCATCCTGACCACTTGGGGCCTGGCAGTGAGAAAGTCCAGGACCCAGGCACACAGAGGGGTGCTAAGCCCCAGTTCCAGCAGCTTCTCAACCAGTCTGCTGGGGACTATTGTGTTGAATGCTGAACTAAAGTCAATGAACAGCATCCTCACATAGCCCCCCTGGCTGTCCAGATGAGAGAGAGCGGTGTGTAGAACCTGGGAGACCGCATCATCCGTGGACCTGTTCGGACGGTATGCGAACTGTAGTGGGTCCATGTTGCGAGGAAGGAGGGCGCAGATGTGCTTCTTGACTAGCCTCTCCAAGCATTTCATGACAACCGAGGTGAGGGCCACCGGTCGGTAGTCATTTAAACACGCTGGAGAGGCATTCTTTGGCACCGGTACAATGATGGATCTTTTGAAGCATGCAGGGACCACGGACTTTGCCAAGGAGAGGTTGAATATTGTGGTGAGCACTGGAGCAAGCTGAGTAGCACAAGACTTTAGTACTCGCCCAGATATACCATCTGGGCCTCCAGCTTTCCTCGTGTTCACACGCGTCAGAGCCCACCTCACCTCATGCTCGGACACCGAGAATGTGTGCACATCCCCGGCGGTGGATCCCCCTCCAGCCTCGCTAGCCAGCGCCCCTTCGGTGCTGTTTTTAGACGGCGAGCTGGTGGTGTTACCCGTCTCAAACCGTGCGTAAAAAGAGTTCAGGTCATCAGCTAAGGAGGAGCCGGCACTTCCGGTTGAGGGGGTGCTGGACCTGTAGCTAGTTATAGTCCGTAGCCCCTGCCAAAGGCGCCTGGTTTCCTGCTGCTCCATCTGTGACTCCATCTTGTCCCGGTACCTCTTTTTTGCATCCTTCACTGCCCTTCGCAGTCGGTAGGACTCTCCCTTGTAGTCGTCCATGTTGCCGGATGCCAGGCCGGAGTTGTAAGCAGCGGTGCGAGCATTCAAGGCCATGCGAATAGACCTGTCCACCCAGGGTTTTTGGTTATGGAAGATACTGACCCTTACCGTGGGGATGATGGTATCGGCTATTGTGGCAATGAAGTCCGTAACCGCTTCCGCAAACTCATTTACGTCTCTGGAACTTTCTTGGAACATGTTCCAGTCGACTTCGCTCAGTGCATCTTGCAGCATGGCCTCTGAATGGTCAGCCCACCGCTATAATACATCATGTAAAGCCAAAGGTAACATCGGAGCAGTCTTCTCTGTGAGGCACTCAATGATCAAATTTTCAACGCCTCTCCCATCACTAAACATGGATTAAAAAGTCGGATCCCAGATTAGACTGTTGTAATTGATGACAGAAATATAGTCATAACCGGGGTATAATTTTGTTGCCTAACACGTTGATGTCAGTTAGAAAAGCAATTGTTTTTATAATCACTTCAATAGGTTAAGTAGCAATATCATGCAAATAGTCAAATAAGCTAATAATAAGTCAAACAATTAATCATTTATCATTTGTAATATCATGGATGCTTCTTTGGTTGTAAAATAGCAGCAGATCTAAATCAAATATTCAAATTCAGCTTGGACTTTCAGGGACATTTTACACAATTGACAATTGGAGGCATGAATATGCTGCCATGTATTTTAACTGACATGATTATATAGTCCAAAGTCAGCATGGAATCACGAGTGGCTCCAGACTATTGGAAATTTGCAAATATTACTCCGCTGTTAAAGAATGGAGCAAAGCAGTGTAGTGGAAACTGTGGCTGGTGAGCCTGACTTCAGTAGTTCATAAGATTTTAGAGTTCATTATAAAGGATGAGGTTTCTGAGTACTTACAAGCACACAATAAAATAGGCCAAAGTCAGTATGGTTTTGTGAAAGGGAAATCTTGCCTGATGAACCCATTGAAATTCTTTGCTGAAGTAAATAGCAGGATAGGCAATGGAGAGTCAGTGGATGGTATTTACCTGGGATTTCAGGAAGCCTTTGATAAGATGCCGCACATGAGACTGCTAAAGAAGATGAGATCTGGTATTCTAGGGAACATAGTAGCATTGATAGAAGACTGGCTGAATGGCAGAAGGCAAAGAGTGACAATGAAGGGGGCTTTTTCCGGTTGGCTGCCAGTGACTCGCGGAGTTCCGCAGGCGTCGGTGTTGGGGCCGCTGCCCTTCACGTTGTATATCAAAGATTTGGATGAGGGAATTGATAGCTTTGTGGCCAAGTTTATGGATGATGCAAAGATAGGTGAAGGGGAAGGTAATGTAGAGAAAGCAGGAACTCAGCAGAAGGACTTGGACAAGTTGGGAGAGTGGGCAAAGAAGTGGCAGATGGAATACAGTGTAGCAAAGTGTGCAGTCATGCATTGTATATCAAAGATTTGGATGAGGGAATTGATAGCTTTGTGGCCAAGTTTATGGATGATGCAAAGATAGGTGAAGGGGAAGGTAATGTGGAGAAAGCAGGAACTCTGCAGAAGGACTTGGACAAGTTGGGAGAGTGGGCAAAGAAGTGGCAGATGGAATACAGTGTAGCAAAGTGTGCAGTCATGCATTTTGGTAGTAGGAATAAGGCATGGACTATTTTTTAAATGGCAAGTGGATTCAAAAATCAGAGGTGTAAAGGGGAGTGCTGGTGCAGGATTCCCAAAAGGATAATTTGCAAGTTGAATTGGTAGTAAGGAAAGCAAATGCAATGTTAACATTTATTTTGAGAGGACCAGAATATAAAAACAGGAATGTAATGCTGAGGCTTTATAAGGCACTGGGCCGACTGCATTTGGAGTATTATGAGCAGTTTTGGGCTCCATATCTGAGGAGGGATGTGCTGTCCTTGGAGAGTCTCCAGAGGAGGTTTACGAGAATGATCTCGGGTATGGCTGGGTTAACATATAATGTCCCTTTGACAAAACCGGGCCAGTATTCACTAGAGTGTAGAAGGATGAGGGGAAACCTCACCGAAACATATTTATTACTTTCAAAGAATTATGTTGCCTTTAAAATCAATGTATAAAATCAAAGTGGGCAAAGAACAAATGCAAATATTTTTAAAATGTAGTTAGATTCCAAGTTCTAATAAAACAGCATTTTGTTCAAGTCATTGAGCAATTCTTCACCAAATTTAATTATCTCTTCAGTATTTTAAAGGCTTTGTCGTAGAATAAAGTGTTTTATTACTTTCAAAGAATTATGTTGCCTTTAACATCAATGAGTGTTTTCTCTTCTTTTTTCCATTTTAGAGCCAACCACAACTACTACTCCACCTGCAACCATGCCCGCCACAAGCAGCAAACCAACAGGTATAACTATGCATCAACTCTCTCCATTGTTCATCTTCTCAGACTCATATTTGTCCCCAACCTTATAGTTTCCAAGCACCGCATGGCCCAGTTTTACCTTCTCCTCAAAATCCATGCAAACAACTGCCCTGGTAGACCCATTGTTTCTGCCTGCTCCAATCCCACTGAAATGAATTCCACCTACCTGGACTCCATCCTATCCCCCAGGTCCAATCTCTCCTGCCCTCTACTAATACTCTACTCCCCTGGTCCTCACCCTTAACAAGTTCTCCAGCTCCTCCCACTTCCTCCAAGTCCAAGGCGTAGCTATGGGCACGTGACGGTTGACACAAAATGCTGGAGTAACTCAGCGGGTCCCGGCATCTCGGGAGAGAAAGAATGGTTGAATTTTCGGGTCGAGACCCTTCTTCAGACACCCGCATGGGCCCCAGCTATGCCTGCCTCTTTGAAGGATTCGTTGAGCAATCCCTGTTCCAGGCGAGCACTAGCCCTATCACCAAACTCTATGTCCATTACATTGACGACTGCATCGGTGCTACCTCCTGCACCCATGCAGAACTCATGGACTTTATTAACCACCAATATCCATCCTGCACTCAAATTCACTTGGACCACCTCCGACATCTCCCTCCCCTTTCTTGATATCACCGTCTCCATCACAGGAGATAGACTATCGCCTGATGCCTATTACAAACCCACTGACTCCCACAACGATCTAGACTACACTTTTCCCAAACCCTGCTTCCTGCAAAGACTCTCTCCTCTACTCCCAATTCCTCCGTCTACACCGCATTTGCTCCCAAGATGAGATGTTCCATACCCGGGCATCCTAGATGTCCTCATTCTTTAGGGAATGGCGGTTACCCTCTCCCATCATAGATGAGGCCTTCACTCATGTCTCCTCGGCGCCCCACAGCTCCACCCTTGCTCCCCCTCCCACGATTCGCAACAGACTCCCCCTAGTCCTTACCTTTCACCCCAACAGCAATCGCATATAACCTATAATCCTCTGACGTTTTTGCCACCTCCAACGGGATCCCACCACAAGTCACTTCTTCCCATCTTCCTCACCTATCCGCCTTCCAGAGAGACCGTTCCCTCCGCAACTCCCTGAGTAACTCATCCCTTCCGACCCAAACCACCCCCTCCCCAGGTACCGTCCCCTGCAACCGCAGGAGGTGCAACATCTGTCGCTATACCTCCTCCCACGATCCTGTCCAGGGACCCCGACAGTCCTTTCAGGTTAGGAAGAGGTTCACTTGCACCTCCTCCAACCTCATCTACTGTATCCGTCGTTCAAGATGTGGATACTTATACATCAGCGAAACCAAGCGTAGACTGGGCGATGTTTTCATTGAACACCTTCGCTCAGTCCACCTGGTCCTACCTGATCTCCCAGTTGGCCATTCACTTTAATTCCCCTTCCCATTCCTACACTGACCTTTCTGGTAATGTGTTTTATTGCTATAAAATAGTTATGTTGCCTTTAACATCAATACTAAATAAATTCATCACATTACAATAACATCACAAATGTAAATTGAAACCTGCAGACAGAATTTCAAAGCAGTCACGACCAGAAGTCCAACTTTTTCAGTGTGGAATAACAAGTGACCTTTCAAGATTCAAGATTCAAGATTCAAGATAGCTTTATTTGTCATCCAATATTGGACGAAATTCAGTCACCCACAGTCCAACAATAAAAGCATTAAATAGGCATTAAAATTACACAACCCCAAAAACACACAAAAAAAGAAACATCCATCAAAGAAACATCCATCACAGTGAGTCTCCCCCAGTCCTCTCCTCACTGTGATGGAAGGCCACAATGTCTTTTCCCTTCTCCTGCCGTCTTCTCCCGCGGTCAGGCTGTTGTGGTTGCAGGCCGTGCCGGACGGTCCGCAGCGGGCCGGCCCAAGGCGAGTCGCAGCCGCTCCAGCAGCCTCCGAAGACGGCCGGCTCCGCCGATGATAAGTCCGATCCAGGGTGGGCGAACACGCTGCTGCTGCCGTTGTTGCTGCACGTCGGGGCGGTCGTGGCTCCCGACATTGAAGCCCCCGCCCAGCAGAGAAAAATCCCGCGGCATATTTTAGGCCGCGCCGGACGGTGAAATGTCCGCGACCCAAGCCCCGCGATCCGGGGCGGGCGAACACGCTGCCGCTGCCGGAACTCCCGATGTCGGCATCCACGCGGCCCGAGCCTAAGGCGAGTCGCAGCTGCTCCCGCAGCCTCCGAAGACGGCCGGCTCCGCTGATGGTAAGTCCGGTCCACGGGCTCTGCGAACCAGAGCCCTGGAGGCCGCCAGCTCCAGGAGTTGAGCCGATGGTAGGCCGCAGCAGGAACGGAGACAACACCCAGAAAACAAAGGTCGGGTCTCCGTTCGGAAGGGACACATATTTACAATTTTACAGTTCCCCCCCTCCCCCCCACATACACACATACACACATAGTACACAAACACAAAAACACCACATCACAACTACAATTAAGACAAAAAAAACAACAAAAACACAAAGACAAGTGGACCGCAGGTAAGCCGCAGCTGCTATGGCAGCGCCGCCATTTTGTGTCATGCGTAAGACCAAGAACAAATTACAATACATAGCACTTACCTAACAATCAAGAACATAGATTTAGTTAGATCTCCAAGTTCCAATAAAACAGCATACCGATCAAATATTATTGAGCATTTCTGCACCAAATTTTATTTTATTTTTAGCAGTAGAAAGGTATAGAATAAAGTGTTTTATTACTTTCAAATAATTATGTTGCTTTAAACATCAATGTGTCTTTTGTCTTCTTTTTCCATTTTAGAGCCAACCACAATTACTACTGCACCTATAACCACTCCCACCACAAGCAGCAAAACAACAGGTATAACATCCAACTGAGTCAACAGCAATCTTGAGAGGTTCCTTGTTATGGTTATGGTTATTCCAAAAGTGGGCGAAAGCCAATTAACAATTGTTCAAAAAATGTGACTTGTTAACGTGTGTTCCTCGGCTATTATTCACAGTTCTAGTTTTGACAGTCATCCCCAAATTAAAACCATCTAATGTTGTATGGTCCATGAAATTTCAACCTGTTAAAGTTCTGATTCAAGTATTTTACATGCAATTTAATACTCAGCAATGTGTAAAGAATGTCACTACTTAATAAATTCATCACATAACAATTACATCACAAATGTAGATTGAAAACCTGCAAGCAGAATTGCAAAACATTCACAACCAGAAGACCAAACTATTTTCTGTGGAGTAACAGGTGACCTTTCATGCATAAGAGAAAAAGGAAAAAAAAATCCCGGGATGGCGGGTCTGTCATATGAGGAAAGATTGGAAAGACTGGGCTAGTATTCACTGGAGTTTAGAAGGATGAGAGGAGATCTGAAAGAGAAGTATAAAATTATAAAAAGACTTGACAAGCTAGATGTAAGAAAAATGTTCCCAATTTTGGGGAGTCCAGAGCCAGGGGCCACAGTCTAAGAATAAAGGGGAGGCCATTTAAAACTGAGGTGAGAAGAAACTTTTTCACCCAGAGAATTGTGAATTTGTGGAATTCTCTGCCACAGAAGGCTTTGGAGGCCAATTCACTGGATGAATTTAAAAGAGAGTTAGATAGAGCTCTTGGGGCGAGTGGAATCAAGGGATATGGGGAGAAGGCAGGCACAGGTTACTGATTGTGGATGATCAGCCGTGATAACAATGAATGGCGGTGCAGGCTCAAAGGGCCAAATGGCCTCCTCCTGCACCTATTTTCTATGTTTCTAAGACCAAGAAAATATTATAATCCATAGCACTTACCTGACAATCAAGAACAGAAATTTAGTTAGATCTCCAAGTTCTAATTCAACAGCATACTGATCAAATCTTATTGAGCATTTCTTCTCAAAATTTTATTTTCTCTTCAGTAGTTGAAATGTTTTGTCGCAGAATAAAGTGTTTCATTACTTTCAAAGAATTATGTTGCCTTTAATATCAATTTGTCTTTTCTCTTCTTTTTCCATTTTAGAGCCAACCAAAATTACTACTGTACCTACAACCACTCCCACCACAAGCAACAAAACAACAGGTATGATTATGCATCAACTGTATGCCTTCTTCATCATCCTAGTCATATTTAAGAAAACACTGAAGAAGGGTCTCGACCCCAAAGGTCACCTAATCCTTTTCCACAGAGATGCTGTCTGACCTGCTGAGTTACTCCAGCTTTTTGTGTCTCCATTCGGTTTAAATCAGCATCTGCAGTTCCTTTATACACTAATATTGCTAAAACATGCCAAAACAATTGATCAAAGTACAATCTCATGCCGACCATCAATCACCCATCTCACGCTAGGTCTGTTATCATGCTTTCTCATCCACATTTTGCAAAGCAAGAGAAAAGCAATAGAAAAAGATTGATTATTGTTTTTGCCGCCAAACTTCAAATGATCATTTCACACAATTATTGTAATAAATGAAGTAATTATATAGATGTAGCTAAATGTAGTCAGGAGATTTTTTAGAAAATAATTCATTCCACTAAAAGAAGAAAATTATGATGTACATTTGCTTTGTTACATGGCATATAGTCAAAGACAACAATAGCTGAGCCATCACTGTTAACCACTCAATTATCATATTTTCCCAGCTCCTCTCCAATCAGGAAGCATAGTTTAAACATTACGAACCACACATTAGACCATAGTGATTGGTGGTACATATGGAGCCATTTCTCAGCAATAATTTGCATGCCTAACACATTTGGCTCATAGAAACGTCGAATCATAGAAAATTGGTGCAGGAGTAGGCCATTCGGCCCTTTGAGCCAGCACTGCAATTCAATATGGTCATGATTGATCAACCTAAATCAGTATCCTGTGCCTGCTTTCATCTGACTCAGATGGAAATCCAGTCAATATTGTAATCCCCTCACCAAATCATGGAGCCTTTGCCAATAGGAAATCAGCTGCATTTCCATGGCTTAGTTAGCAGGTAGCTGATTACAAGATGCTAATATTTGTCTTCATAACGAAAATAAATAAATGTATTAAGCTTAGAATATTAGGGATACTTTATATAACTTCTAAGAGTAGATATCCTAGTACAGCCCAGTATTTTATAAGATGCCAATATTTGTCTTCAATAGGAAAACAAATATCTAGTCAGCTTAGAATTTTAGGGATACTTTATATAATTTCTAAGAGTAGATATCCTAGTAAAGCCCAGTATTTTTTGTGCATAGGGAAGCTTTGGTCAGTTTGACTTCTTAGGCAACTGAGTCAACAGCAACCTTGACAGGCACCTTGTATTACAAAGATTTTTTAAACTTTGTGTTGTTAACAAGTATTCCTACGCTATTATTCAAAGTTTGAGTTTTGACTATCATCCCCAAATTAAAACCGTTTAATGTTGTATGGTCTGTGAAATTTCAACCTGTTAAAGTTCTGATTCAAGTAATTTACATGCAATTTAATACTCAGAGATGCATAAAAAATGTCAATACTTTATAAATGCATCACATTACAATTACATCACAAATTTAGATTGTAATCTGCAGGCAGAATTTCAAAGCAGTCACTACCAGAAGTCCAAACATTTCACTGTGGAATAACAGGTGACCTTTCATGCATAAGACCAAGAACAAATTACAATCCATCGCACTTACCTGACAATCAAGAACATAAATGTAGTTAGATCTCCAAGTTCCAATAAAACAGCATACTGATCAAATCTTATTGAGCATTTCTTCTCAACATTTTATTTTCTCTTCAATAGTTGAAATGTTTTGTCGTAGATAAAGTGTTTTATTACTTTCAAGAATTATGTTGCCTTTAATATCACTGTGTTTTTTCTCTTCTTTTTCCATTTTAGAGCAAACAACAACTACTACTGCACCTACAACCACTCCCATCACAAGCAGCAAAATAACAGGTATAATTATGTATCTCTCGTTCATCTTCCCAGACTCATATTTAAGAAAATACTGAAGAAGGGACTCGACCCCAAACGCCACCTTTCCCTTTTCCCCAGAGGTGCTGTCGGACCCACCTAGTTACTCCAGCTTTTTGTGTCTAACTCTGGTTTTACCCAGCATCTGCAGTTCCTTTCTACACTGATATTTACTATCTACACAATACAATACAATATCTTTTATTGTCATTGTACAAGTACAACGAGATTGAGAATGTCACTTCCATATCGATGCTAGCAAATATATAAATAAATCACGGCGAAAATGAAAACAACAAAAGGGGGGGGGGAACGAAAAAAAGGAGGAACAAGGTAAAGTGTAAACAAAGGTTCATGCAGGGGTCAGTTGTGCCAGATGACCCTGGGGGCAGAGACAGATCATGGCGGGCTCTCAGCAGGACCGATTCAGAGCAGCTATAGCTCTAGAGATAAAGCTGTTTCTTAGTCTGGAGGTGCGGGCAAAGAAGGCCTTGTACCGTCTGCCAGATGGAAGTAGTTCAAACAGATGGTGGCATGGGTGTGTGGAGTCCTTGTAGATGCTGATGGCTTTCCTGAGGCAGCGTGCATGTAGATGTCCTCCAGGGCTGGTTGCTGTATCCCAATAATCCTCTGCGCTCTGCAGACGACCCGCTGAAGAGCTTTCCTATCCGCTGCTGTGCAGCTGAGATACCACACATAGATGCCGCATGTCAGTATGCTCTCTGTGGTGCAGCGGTAGAAGGTCATCAGAAGCTGTTGTGGCAGACCGCCCTTTTTTTAACATTCTCTGGAAAAACAGCCGTTGCTGTGCTTTTTTGACTAGTGCAGCGGGGTTGGTGGACCATGTGAGGTCCTGTGAAACGTGTGTGCCCAGTAACCTGAAGCTGGACACTCTCACCAATTCGTCCCCATTGATGAGGACTGGAACGTATTCCCCATTCTGTGACCTTCTAAATTTGATAATTAGCTCCAAGGTTTGTGATGTGTTTAGGGACAGGTTGTTCTCTGAGCACCAGCTCGCCAGGTTCTGCACCTCCGCTCTATAGGCTGATTCATCGCCGTTGGAGATCAGCCCGATCACCGTTGTGTCATCCGCAAATTTGACGATGGTGTTGGTGGCGAATACAGGGCACAGTCATGTGTGAAGAGGGAGTAGAGGATGGGGCTCAATATACAACCGTGCGGTGTACCGGTACTCAGGGTGGTGGTGGAGGACAGGTGGAGGCCCAGTCTCACTGCCTGAGGGCGCTCCGTCAGGAATTTCAGGATCCAGTTGCACATAGGCGAGCTGAGGCCTAGCTGGTGGAGTTTGGAGGTGAGCTTGGTGGGGTGACTGTGTTGAAGGCAGAGCTATCGTCTATAAACAGCATCCTCGCGTATGTGCCCTGTCTCTCCAGGTGAGTCAAGACGGTATGAAGAGCCAGAGAGATGGCGTCCTCTGTGGATCTATTTGCTTTGTATGTGAATTAATGTGGATCTAGTGAGGCAGGGATGGTGGCTTTGATGTGGGAGAGGACCAACCTTTCAAAGCACTTCATAATTATCGGTGTGAGGGCAACTGGACGGTAGTCATTCAGGTTGCTGATGCTTGCTTTGTTCAGCACCGGCACTGGTGGCTGACTTCAGGCACTTTGGGACCGTTGCCAGAGATAGAAACAGATTGAAGATCTTTGTGAATACTTCAGCAAGCTGGTCAGCACAGTCGTTAAGTACCCGTCCTGGGACTCCATCCGGGCCTGCAGCCTTGCGTGGATTGATCCTCTGCAGCGCGCGCTATACCTCATGTGTGCTCAGTGTGAGCACCTGATCATCCTCCGAGGCTGGAATTTTACCGCTCATGTTGTTGATTCCGGTTTCAAAGCGAGCAAAGATGTTGGCCAGTGTGACATCACTTTGTGTCAGGCAGGGTTGCTCTTGTAATCAGTGATATCCCTGATGCCTTGCCACATGCTTCTGGTGTCAGGGCTTTTGAAGTGGTCATCCACGAGTAGTCTGTGGAGGTCTTTGGCCCTTTTTTATGCCTTTTTTCAGGTTTGACCTGGCAACATTAGATTTAAAGGCATTTTAGCAGATTTTGTACCCCTTTATTCATCCACGGTTTACGGTTAGGAATCTTCTTGTCCTCTGTGACATTCTCTACACAGCTGTTGATGTAGGAGAGCACAGTGGATGTGTACTCCTCCAAGTCTACCTCTGTGCCATGGGTGCCTGTTGTGCAAACAGGTCCCAGTGGGTGCGTTCAAAGCAGTCCTGGAGTTGTAAGGTGGATTCCTCAGGCCATATTTTGACTGTCTTTATTACAGGTTTGGTCTTGCGGATGAGAGGTGTGTATGCTGGCATCAGGACCAGTGAAAGGTCGTCAGATTGTCACAGGGGTAACCAGGGGAGAGCTTTGTATGAGTCCTTGATGTTAGTGTTTAATTTGTCCAGCGTGTTTGAGCCCTTGGTAGGCACTGCACATGCTGGTGGAATTTGTGGAGCACAGCTCATAGGTCGACCTGGTTAAAGTCTCCTGCAACAATGAAGGCGCCCTTGGGGTGGGCATCCTGCTGCTTACTGATGGCCAAGTGCAGCTGTGCTAACGCAAGATTAGCATTAGCTTGTGGAGGAATGTATACAGCCATTATGTTAAATACAGAGAATTCCCGAGGCAGGTAAAACGGTCTACATTTAAGCAGTAGGTATTCCAGATCTGGGGAACAGTACCTCTCTATTTCAGTGTGGTTGGTGCACCAGTCACTGTTAATGAAGATACAGAGCCCCCCAACCTTGCTCTTACCGGAGTCCTTTGTTCTGTCTGCACGATGTAGTGACCGGTTTGTGAGCTCCACAGCCCCATCGGGAACCAGCGCGTTGAGCCACGTTTCCATGAAGATCAGTGCGCAGCGGTACCAAACCATATACCAAACCATGGGCGATGTTTGATCGTGGTACCTACAATTTTTCTAAAACATGCCAAAACAATTGATCAAAGCACAATCTCTTGCCGACCATCAATCACCCATTTCACGCTAGTTCTATGTTACCACGCTTTCTCATTCACATTTTGCAAAGCAAGAGACAAGCAACAGGCAAAAATTGATCATTGTCTTTGGCAATTTACTCCAATTGCCAAACTAGAGATCACTTCAGACTTAAACAATGTAAAAAATTGAGCAATTCTATAGATGCGGTTAAATGTAGTCAGGAGATTTTTCAGAAAAAATAATTATTCTAACCAAAGAAAATTATAATGTACATTTGTTTTGTTTCATGGCATATAGTCAAAGACAACAACAGCTGAGCTACCACTGTACACCACTCAATTTAACACATTTGATTCATAGCAAAATAGAATCATAGAAAATTGATGCAGGAGTCGGCCATTCGGTCCTTCGAGCCAGCATTCAATGGCTGATCATCCAAAATCAGTACCCCGTTCCTGCTTTCATCTGTCTCAGATGGGAAATCCAGTCAATATTGTAATCCCCTCACCAAATCTTGGAACCTTTGTCAATTGGAAATCAGCAACAGCTCCATGGCTAAGTTGGCAGGCAGCTGATTACAAGATGCTAATATTTGTCTTCAAAAGAAAAACAAATAACAGTAGTCACGGTTTCTCATCCTCATTTTGCAAAGCAGGAGACAAGCAATAAGCAAAGATTGATCAAAGTTTTTGCCTACTTACTCCAAAATGCCAAAGCACAGAGCACTTCACATTTAATCAATGTAAAAAAATGAGCAATTCTATAGATGTGGCTAAATCTAGTCAGGAGATTTTTCAGAAAAAAATTCACTCTTCTAACAGAAGAAAATTATAATGTCCATTTGCTTTGTTACATGGCATATAGTCAAAGACAACAACAGCTGAGCCATCACTGTAAATCACTCAATGATCATATTTCTCCAGTTCCTCTCCAATCAGGAAACATAGTTTATTAGAGGAGACATGCTCGTACTGCCTTGTGTTTTAACTCACATTTTTTTGTGCCTATGAAGCTTTGGTCAGTTTGACGTTCTATGCAACTGAGTCAACAGCAACCTTGAGAGACACCTTGTGTTGCAAATAGTTACTCCAAAAGTGGGCAAAGGACAAATAACAAATGTTGTGAAAATGTTGTCTTGTGAACATGTTGCCCACTATGCTGTTATTCAAAGTTCTCGTTTTGACAATCATCCCCAAATTAAAACCACTTAATGTTGTATGATCTGTGAAATTTCAACCGGTTAAAAGTTCTGATCCAAGAAACTTACTTGCAATTTAATACTCACCAATGTATAAAGAATGTAATTATTTAATAAATGCATTATGGTGAGTCGTAAGGCGATGTGCGTTGAGGTAGACGTTTATTAGAAGACTAACAACCATGACAAAACCAACGCTGTAAACGACTAACAACCATAAATCTTACTGTCTCTCTTGGAGTTCTAAACCAGTCTGCCTGGTTCCTTTACCTGCAAACCACCTCACCTCTTCTACCAATCAGAGGGTTCGATGGTCTGGACCAATCCCTGTGCCCCTACATGACCCCCCCCCAGAACCCTCGGCGCGGTACCGGGCAGGTGCCCGGACCACCCGACCGGAGCGGGTGCGGAGAGGAGAGGGAGGCCCAACCGGGGGTGGGGACAAGGAAGCCGGCACCGTGGGAGGAGGGGAAACTGATGGAGCCGGAGGCGGCAGTGGCAAGGCGACCGGGGGAAGAGGAGTCCCGAACGGGGGCAGCGAGGGGGAAAACTGCTGTACGGGAGCCGCGGCCGGAGGTCGGCCCCGGCGAGGAGGTTGAGCCGCTGTGACGGGCTGGTCTGGGTCCAAATAGGCAGGTTTAAGGCGGGACACCGAGATGACCTCCTGTCGTGTGCCCACTTCCAACGTGAAGGTGACTGTGCCTTTCTTCACTACCCTGAACGGACCCTGGTAAACCGGCCGGAACGGGGGACGGTGGGCATCGATGCGTCGGAACACAAACTCACAGTCGCCCAAGGCCGCCGGGACATGTGAAGGGGGATCCCCGTGACGAGAAGCAGGGACCGGGGCCAGGGACCCCACCCGCGCTCGTAGTGAAGCTAAGAGTGCTGGCATGGAGGGAGGGAGGGTAGAAAATTGAGGGAGAACATCGCCTGGTACCCGCAGGGGCGAGCCATAGACCAGGTCTGCCGAGGAAGCTCCGAGATCGTGCTTCGGAGCCGTGTGGATACCCAGGAGAACCCATGGGAGCTGGTCGGCCCAGTCGGGGCCGGACAGGCAGGCAGTGAGGGACGCTTTAAGCTGCCTGTGGAACCGCTCCACCATCCCGTTGGCCTGGGGGTGATAGGTGGTGGTTTGCTGTAATCGGGACCCGCACATCTGAGTCAGAGCCACCCACAGGGACGAGGTGAATTGGGCGCCCCGGTCGGTAATGATGACGTCCGGGACGCCGAAACGGGCAATCCAATTTAGTGCCAGAGCCTGAGCGCAGGAGGCTGCTGAGATGTCGGACAACGGGAGCGCCTCCGGCCAACGGGTGAACCGGTCGACCACCGTGAGGAGGTGGGTGTAGCCCCTGGAGTGGGGTAACGGGCCGACGAGATCCACATGGATGTGGAGGAATCGGACTGCGGGGACTGTGAACTGCTGGACGGGGGGCCGAGTGTGCCGGTGTACCTTGGAGGTTTGACAAGGGATACAGGAGCGGGACCAGGCGGCCACGTGCCTCCGCAGCCCGTGCCAGACAAAGCGAGCCGCAACCAGAGCCGAAGTGGCCCGGATGGACGGATGTGCCAGGCCGTGAATGGTATCAAAAACCTGGCGCCGCATGGAAGTGGGCACTACCGGGCGGGCGCGTGGCAGAGAAATATCGCACCAGAGTTTGGTACGAGTGAGACCACAGGCTACCTGTGCCAACCGCAACCCCGAGATGGTGTGGGGGTACAGGGAGGGGGTGTCTTCCAGGCGCTGAGCCTCCGCGAGCTCCTGGAAATCCACCCCGGAACTTACCTCGGCAACCGGGGAAACCGCTGGTCTGGACAGGGCATCCGCCACAGCGTTTAGTTTACCCGCAATGTGACGAACGTCGGTGGTAAATTCCGAAACGAAAGTGAGGTGTCTCTGCTGGCGGGCCGACCACGGATCGGAAACCTCCATAAAAACAAACGTCAGTGGCTTGTGGTCAGTGAATGCCACGAAACACCGGCCCTCTAAAAAATAGCGAAAATGACGGATCGCCAGGTAGAGGGCCAGGAGTTCCCGATCAAAGGCACTGTAAACTATCTCGGGGCGAGTGAGCTGGCGACTGAAAAACGCCAAAGGGTGACAGAGACCATTAACCTGCTGTTCTAAGACGCCTCCCACCGCCACGCCGGAGGCATCGACGGTGAGGGCAGTGGGGGTAGAGGAGCACGGGTGGACGAGCATGGTGGCGTTTGTGAGGGCCAGCTTGGCCGCCGCGAAAGCCGCGTCGGCAGCAGGGGACCACACGAGCTCGGTGGGGTTACCCGCGAGGCATTGCCGCCAGGACGAATCGGTGGTAAAAATTCACCATTCCTACAAATTCTTGTAACCCTTTGATAGTGTCGGGGCGGGGAAAAGAGCGGATAGCAGCCACCTTCTCGGGCAAGGGAACGGCACCGGCCTGTGTGATCCGATGACCCAGGAAATCGACTGAGGATAGTCCGAATTGGCATTTGGACGGGTGTAGGATCAGACCGTGGTCCTGCAACCTTTGGAATATGGAGCGCAGGTGGGACCGGTGTTCGTGAGCCGACCGACTTGCCACGAGAATATCGTCCAGATAGATGAACACAAAAGGCATACCCCGACCCACATGATCCATGAGGCGTTGAAACGCCTGGGCGGCGTTTTTTAGGCCGAAAGGCATCCGCAGCCACTCAAAAAGCCCGAACGGGGTGATGGTGGCGGTCTTAGGGATGTCTGCAGGGTGAACCGGGATCTGGTGATACCCTCGGACTAAGTCCAGTTTTGAGAATACCGTGGCACCCCCCAGGCTGGCGGAAAAATCCTGAATATGCGGGATCGGGTATCGGTCAGCCGTGGTGATGGCGTTCAGACGTCGGTAATCGCCACACGGTCTCCACCCCCCAGATGCTTTTGGGACCATGTGTAACGGTGAGGCCCACGGGCTGTCCGACGGGCGCACGATCCCCAGCCATTCCAAAGTGAAGAACTCTTCGCGAGCGACTGCCAGCTTATCAGGGGGTAGGCGTCGGGCTCGGGCGAAAACAGGCGGTCCCTCCGTAGGGATGAAGTGTACGACTCCGTGCTTGGCGGCAGGTGTGTCGAAACGCTGGACTAGGAGCTCCGGGAATTCAGCGAGTATCGCAGCAAACGGGTCGGAGGTCGTGGTGACGTCCTGGACGGTTGGGCTGGATGACATGGAAACCGAAGGAGCGGGAGGGTCAACGCTACTGGACGACGGTTGCAGGCTCTTCCCGCGGACGTCAGGGTTCAATGGGAAAGCCCAAAGGAAATCTGCTCCCAGGATTGCCTGGCCTACATCCGCGATGATGAAAGTCCAGTTGTAGGTCCTGGAACCAAAGGACAGGGACATGTCCCGTGTTCCGTAGGTACGGACAGGGCTGCCGTTCACCGCAATGAGTGGGGGGCCGGTCTTACCTGATCGCGCTTCCTGGCAGGATGGAGGCGCAATGCTGACGATCGCCCCGGTGTCCACGAGGAAAACGGTACCGGTATGTTGCTCAGCAAGGTAGAGGCGATGGTTCTGGCCGATCGAGATTGCCTCTACATTTGATCGGCCGAGGCATTTCCCGAGAACGTGCAGGGGCTTCTACAGTTGCGTGCCGCTGCTCCCCACCGTTTATGAAAGAAACACCAGCCGCGCTGGTGTGTTTCTATGTCGCGGGCCTGTTTCAAAATGACCGCCGTCGACGTAGCAGTTTGGAGGGTTTTTTGAAAAGTGGCGGGCGGATGGGCGCCATCTTGGCCGTGCGGTCGGTCGCTCAACCGGTGTGGAAACCCGATTTACTGAGCCGGGGCGCCTCGTCTTTGCCGCAACCAGTGCGTCCGCCTTTTCTGCGAAATCCATCGGGTCCCCGAAAGTAACGTCTGCTAGGACTACGCGGACGTCCTCTGGCAGCTTCTCGCGGAATGCCTCCTCGAACATGAGGCATTTGGTGTGCTCTCCCGCTAGAGTCATCATCTCCGTCATGAGGACCGACGGCGGTCGGTCCCCGAGCTCAGGTAAGTGCAGGAGTGTGCTGGCCCGCTGTTGTTGGCTGCGGCCGAAGGTTTTCAGCAGCAGCGACTTGAGGCCCGCATACTTGCCGGTTTCTGGCGGGTCGGTGACGTACTGCGCAACCCGTGCGGACGTCTCCGACGGCAGGACGCTCAATAGATGGTAGAACCTGGTTTCGTCCTCCTGTATGCCCCGGAGGTGGAACTGTGCCTCCGCTTGGGCGAATCACAGGCGTGGTTGGTGGGCCCAGACCGGGGGCAGATGAACGCCGACTGCGTTCGGTGTCGATGCCTCCCGATGGGACATCTTGGTGATCTGTGATCACGTCGGGGTCACCACTATGGTGAGTCGTAAGGCGATGTGCGTTGAGGTAGACGTTTATTAGAAGACTAACAACCGTGACAAAACCAACGCTGTAAACGACTAACAACCATAAATCTTACTGTCTCTCTCGGAGTCCTAAACCAGTCTGCCTGGTTCCTTTACCTGCGCACCACCTCACCTCTTCTACCAATCAGACGGTTCGATGGTCTGGACCAATCCCTGTGCCCCTACAGCATCTCATTACAATTATATCACGGCGTAGATTGAAATCTGCAGGCAGAATATCAAAGCATTCACTACCAGAAGACCAATATTTTGCTGTGGAATAAAAGGGTGACCTTTCACGCATAAGACCAAAAACAAATAACAATCCATAGCACTTACGTGACAATCATTAGCATAAATGTAATTAGATTAAAACCTATTGAGCAATTCTTCACCAAATTTAAATATACTCAGAATTTTAAATGCTTTGTCATAGAATAAAGTGTTTTATTACTTTCAAAGAGTTGTGTTGCCTTTAACATCAATGTGTCTTTTCTCTTCTTTTTCCATTTTAGAGCCAACCACAACTATTACTGTACCGATAACCACTCTCATGACAATCAGCAACACAACAGGTATTTGCATCAACTATATCCCTTGTTCATGTTTCCAGAGTAATATTTACTATCTACGCAAGTACAAAACTATAGGCCATGCTTGATCATGCCACCCACAATTTTTGTAAACATGGCAAAACACTTGATCAAAGCACTTGATCTCATGCCGTCCATCAATTATCCATTTCACACCAATTTAATGCAGAAAAATGTGAGGTGTTGCTTTTTGGGAAGTCTAACATGGGCAGGACCTACACAATGAATGGTAGTTCTATGGGGAGTGTTGTAGAGCCGAGGGATCTAAGAGTGCAGGTGCATAGTTCCCTGAAGGTGGAGTCGCAGGTAGATCGGGTGGTCAAAAAGGCATTTCGCACATTGGCCTTCATCAGCCAGAGTATTGAGTATAGAAGTTGGGTGGTCATGTTATAGTTATCTCAGACATTGATGAGGCCACATTTAGAGTATTGAGTTCAGTTCTGGGTACCGTGTTATAGGAAAGATGTTGTCAAGATGGAAAGGGTGCAGAGAAGATTTCCAAGGATGTTGCCAAAACTAGAGGGTCTGAGCTTGAGGCAGAGGGTCTGAGCTTGAGACAGAGGTTGAGTAGGCTGATACTCCAATCTTTGGAGTGCAGGAGGATGAGGGGTGATCTTATATAAGTGTATAAGATAATGAGACAAATAGATCGGCTAGATGTACAGAATTTCTTGCCCAGAGTAGGTGAATGGGGGACCAGAGGACATTGGTTTAAGGTGAAGGGGAAAACATTTAATAGAAAGCTGAGGGTTAACTTTTTCACACAAAGGGTGGTAAATGTATGGACAAGCTGCCACAGGAGGTAATTAGGGTAGGGACTATCCCAATGTTCAAGAAGCAGTTAGACAGGTACATTGGTAGGACAGGTTTGGAGGAATAGGGACCAAATGCTGGGGGGTGGGACTAGTGTAGATGGGACATGTTGGCCGGCGTGGGAAAGTTGGGCCAAAGGGCCTGTTTCCACACAGTATCACATTATAACTATGAATCTAAGTCTCTGAATCTAGTACTTCAACTGTTGTCCTTCTCCAGCATGCAGGTTAATTGTGTACCATCTTGCAGAAATAAACCATGTTTTATCTAATATGTGATATCTCAACTGTGTTTTGTCTCTGTAGTATTAGGTCACATTGGCACCACTTTCCGCAGATCAGTCCAAAACTTTTCTCTCACTCAAGTCTCCCTTGACGTATTCTTTCATCATTAGCAATTCCAAATTCAAATGTTCCAAGCAAAAAAAAACACCAAATCAATATAAAATGTTCAACCCTTTTTCTGATCCCATGGAATTTCCTGTTTTGAACTGTGGCTTTTAATTCTTCCTTTCAATAAGATATACCTTTTCACATGACATGGCACAGTGAGGCATTGTTATGCCACTATGCAGCATAGGTGATACTTCACTACTTATAGGTTTTGCCTGGGATTGGCCCAAAGGTAATTTCAGAGTGTGCCCGAAAGAATCACCACCATGAATTTTGGGGCAGCATGGTGGCACAGCGGTAGTGCTGCTGCCTTATTGCGCTTACTGTGCCGGAGATCCTGGTTCGATCCCGACTACTGGTGCTGTCTGTACAGAGTTTGTACCCTTGTCCGCGATCTTCAGTTTCCTCCCACATTCCAAAGACTTACAGATTTCTAGGTTAATTGGCTTGGCGTAAGTGTAAATTGTCCCTAGTGTGTGTCAGATAGCGCTAATGTGCGGGGATCGCTGGTCGGTGCGGACGGTGGGCCGAAAGGCCTGTTCTCGTGCTGTAGCTCTAAACTAAACCATGCAGACACTGAAAGCTACAATTGAAGCACTGTACCATATAATATGAATCCCAGATTCATCTATGTTCCTCCCTCAAGCATGATGTGAACATTTAATTTGCTTCCGAGCAATAAAGCAAATGGCAGTAATGATAAACTAAAGGGATTGAATTTTCTTGCAGCTTTTTGTATGCTCTGTTCTATTTTCAGTTTTAGGTGCATGTCGTAATGGAAGAAATCCATGTCAGCATTTTTGCATTGAACACAGTGGGTTTGGAAACATCCAAGGCTTTGATTGCCAATGTGCCAGCGGCTTTCAATTAAGTTCCAATGGTTATGATTGCACAGGTGAGAGGAGAGACACTGCCGTATGCATTTTCTACTTATTTATCATTTTTATTGGAATTATGCATGGTGCTATTTTACGCAATTGCACTTCAACACTTGCAGTTTCCATGCCAGAAGAATTGAGGTTTACCTTCAGTATGATTCATTTGGCATATTTATTGCAATGATAAATGTCACAGAATAGGTCCGATGATACCATTGTGTTGTCAGTATAAATCTGATTAATATATTAGGTATCACGAAATGCTGGAGTAACTCAGCGGGTCAGGCAGCATCTCTGGAGAGAAGAAATGGGTGATGTTTCGGGTCGAGACCCTTCTTCAGACTTTTTTAATTCAATGTTTTTGGGTAAATTCAATGTTCACATTCCCACAGTGATGTTGTACACCTGTTTTTTCCTTTTCTCTATTTCCCACCTCTCTTGTCCTTCAAACCTGTTCAGGTTTCCGCACTTTTGGTCCCACCTGGCTCGCTTTCATCAGACATTAAATTCCTCTAAATCCCATTCCCTCACTAGGATGTCCTGAAAACCTTCTACTTCCTTGAACAGATACAAACTCGGTCCCTGTTAACTACAATCACCTTAATTTGAATTTGTTCTGAAGATGAACAAAGAACAATGATTGGAGGAATTCAGCACGTCAACTACCATCTGTGGAGGGAAATGGACAGTCAACGCTGCAGATCCACTTCCCTCCATAGATGCTGCTCGACCGGCTGTGTTCCTCCAGCAAATTGGTTGTTGCTTCAAATTCCAACATCTGCAGTCTCTTGTGTATCAAGACGAACCCCTTTGCGTTCACCTCAATTTTCATCCTGTCAACCCTATCGATGCTTCTCATTAATTTATGTGCTTCTGTTAGGTGTGGTATTCAATTTCATTAAGCATTGTAACATAAGTGTACAAGCTAATTTTGGTTAAACAGCTTGAACTGTTCAGTTTGGCACATAAGCAAATCTTCATTCTGAGGTCAAGGAGCTTATCCGTATTGTCAAGCAGCACATGTTATTAACCATACTGGCTTCAGACCACACTGACTAATGAGATGATATCTGAAGTTTTTGTAATAAGGAGCAAAGGAAAAATAGGTTGAAAATTCATGTTTACTCTATATTTCTTTCATTCCGATTGTGTTGATGGTTTTACTGGCTGATTATGTTTAGAAGGTAAGCTTAAGGAGATTTGACATCAACAAAAGAACCTTTGAGTAGGAAGGAACTGCAGATACTGGTTTACACCAAAGATAGACACAAAGTGCTGGAGTAACTCGGCGGGACAGGCAGCATCTTTGGAGAGAAGGAATGGTGACGTTTCGGGTCAAGACCCTTCTTCAGACTGCTTGAACGAGGATGGGGGAGGAATGAGGAGAGAGAGAAAGCCAGGGTTACTTGAGGTTAGAGAAATCAATATTCATTCTGCTGGGTTATAAACTGCCCAAGCAAAATATGAGGTGCTATTATACTTGCAGTTAACTTTTTTGGTTTTGTTTTAACTTTTATAAAAGCTTTAACTACTTGATCCCCATTCCCTAAATCACTCTTTTCTATACTAATGGCTTCATCTCTTGCATAAAAAAATATCCAGGTCTCCAACAGAAATGGTCATAATAACCTTTTGAGTTTTACACTTCATTTACAGGAAGTTTAAAAATGATATACCCACTAAATCAACATTTTTTTTCATGAAAAATGAAGAGGAAGTGCTACGATATTTCCATATCAGTTCGACTTTCAGGCAAACATGTTGTTCACATTAAAAATTGACTTCCTATTTACAAACCATGTAAAAGGCCTATGTAATTGTGGATTCAATTTAACAACATATGCAAGTTAGATTTTTTTATTTTTGAAGAGCATTGAACCAAATGGATATTAATTTTGACTATCATTTTCCAGACATAGATGAATGTCTCTCTAGCCCATGTATGAATGGAACATGTTCAAATATACGAGGAGGTTACCAATGCGTATGCAGAAGTGGCTACACAGGAACGCTCTGTGAAATTGATAGGCAGTACATTCTGAATTCTACCGTTTTTGTAAAGCTTGAAAAAATTCATAAACCTACAATGCAGGACACTGTCATATTACAAACATAATCAGATATTAAACCTCTATCTGCCAAGTATTTGGTAATGATGATCTTTCCTTAGAGAAAATTATCTGTACCCAAGATGGCATAACAATTATTTAAATTTGTGTAGAGATCTGAGTGATTTCATCACACATGTTTCACTGTCCCTGGTTTATTGGGAGTCGCTTACCTTTTGGTAGAAACAAATAATTTTGAATATTTTAAATTTTATTTTTCTTCACTTCTCAGATATTGACGAGTGTTTCAGCCAACCATGTCTGAATGGAGCGACCTGCATTGATCACGCAGATGACATTCAATGCGTCTGTTTGCTTGGATATACCAATCGATATTGTCAAAGTGGTGGGAATTTATTTATTTTCAGTACAATTTATTAAGGAAACAATTAATTGTTAGATAGTGTGCAAAGAATACTCATAAAATATATTAATTGCTTCATAAATAATATTCCCAATTACACCTATTACTGCTGCAAATTTTATTAGACCTTTGCATAACCTTATTGCCCTTCTCTGTATTTCTGCAGAATATTTCAAACGTGTCTCCTAAAAGATCTTTTGCCAATTCTAGCATGATCTAAGTCATCTGATTTTGTTGCTATTAACTCAAACCATGATGTACAAAGTACTATTTCCACAATGTAGATGACTGTTTGGTGCATTCAAACAATTAGCTGCAATGGGGAATGTGATAATCCTGTAAGTAGAGCTCACAACTCATTGCCTCTAATATTCTAGGAATTAAAGGAGTTCTCTGACGCACTGACTTATATCCAATGGACACTGAAGGAGAGGACTTCTTAAAAAACAATGATATCCAAGATTTCTCTCCTTTAGGACCATTCTGAGTATCCCTTCATACTTGATCTGCAATAACACTTTTGTGCTTGAAGCAGGGTAAACATGGTAGTACAATAAGGGGAGCTGTGATGAGAGCCAACATTTAACATTCCCTCACCTTGTTGCTCCTCTTGAGAAAGGTGTCCAAAATAGCATTGATTACAAACATGTACATCGGAACAGTGGTTTTTGCAGATCTGTTTCAATATATATTTTTAATTGAATAAATATTGTGCAATTGATTAATAAATTGCACAAATGAAAACTGATTTAAGCCGAGTCCACACCAACCAACGATCCCTGCACACTGACACTATCCTACACTCACTGGCGACACTTTTACATTTATACCAAGCCAATTCACCTACAAACCTGTACGTCTTTGGACTGTGGGAGGAATCCGAAGATCTCGGAGGAAACCCATGCAGGTCACGGGAAGAATGTACAAACTCTGCACAGACAAGCACCCATAGTCAGAATCGAACCCTGTTCTCTGGTGCTGTAGGGCAGTAGCTCTACTGCAACGACGCCATGTCGCACGGTGAAATGTAAAAATGACATACAGTATACTTCCTTCAATGATTGGGGCAATGAGTATAAGAAACATGAACACATGTTGCTGCTTCATAAACTTCAGTCAGATCAAATTTGGATTATTCTGTGTGGTTCTGTTCACCCCATTACAGAAGGGATGTGGAGGCTTTGAAGAGCTTGCAGAAGTGGTTTACCAAGATACAGTCTGGATTAGAGAATATTAGTAATAAAGAGAGATTGGACAAATATGGACTGTTCTCTCTTGTAGCGTCGAAGGCAGAGGGGAGACCTGATCAAAGTAAATAAAATAATGAGTGGCTTAGATAGGGTGGACAGTCAGAATCTTTTGACAATGTCAAAGAGAGAAGGCTTGGCTTTAAGGTAAAAGGAGGAAAGTTTAAAAGAGATATGCGGGGGAAGTTTTTTTTACTCCGCGTTACAGGCACATGGATCTTGCTGCTGTGGGTGGTGGTGAAAGCTGGTGTGATAGTGGCATTAAAGAGGCTTTTAGATGGGGGCATGAATTTGCAGGGAATGGAGGAATATTGATCATGTGCAGTGAGTAGGGATTAGATTAATTGGCATCATGTTTGACATGGACATCATGGGCTGGAGGACCTGTTCCTGTTCTATGGACTATGTAATGTATTGATCAGAACTGCACAGAACTTCATAATTCTAATGCTTTTTCACATTTACATCTCATCCAGATCCATAATTTCTTTCTGCTGTTCCTCCCCTTTTCTCAATCTGCCATCATATCTTTTCCTCTTTAATATCTTCTCCATCTTGAGCTCTCACAAGCCTTTCATTTAGGCTTCCTCTTCACCCTCTTCACAATATCTCGGTATCCTTAAACCTGCAACATCTTTTTACTGTTACCAGTTTTTCTGTAAAGTCTTAGCCTTGAAACATCAACAGTCTCTTGCTCTCTCTCTCGCTCTCTACATCTAAATTCCCAATATTTCTATTTACATTACAAAGTACGGTGAAAAAAAATCTTGATTGCAGCAGCTTCTAAGGCAGATTGACTTGTTTACTCTCTTGAATATGAATTCCAGAGTATGACCATTATCAATAACATTAATGCAAATGCCTTTCCGATTTTAAGTAATGCTGATCTCAGGAACAAGAATGGAACACATCTGAATGTTTCCAACATTTTCCACATGTAGAAGTATATCGCAGATATCACAGATGCTGACAATCTGAAATTAAAACAGAAAATACTGAAAACACTCAGCTAGCTATTGTGATGAGAAAAATAAAGTTAATGTATCAGGTTAATGACCTTCCATAAGAACTGACGGAAGGCTGGGATAGTGCAAAGCAATAATAATGCAGATTATTGCAAAAAGAAAAATTAAAAGGGAATTTAAACAAATGCTTAGGTTTAGGTTTATTAAGTTCACATATACCCAGGTACAGTGAAAGGCTTCATTTTACATGCTATCCAAAAAGATCATATATATCATACATAGATACAAGCAGTCCAAACTCAAACACAATAGAACACAGCAAAGAGGAAAATGCAGTGTACAGAATTAATTTATCAAAAAAAAATCTGCTTGGTAAACAATTGCTGACTAAAATAATTTGTCTTGTTAATTTAATAAATCCTTTTCTATATTTCAATTACCTGATTAACGTTTTTTTTCTATTTTAAAACAGTAATTAGTAAATGTCTTAGCAATCCATGCCAAAATGAAGGTGTCTGCCAGGACCGCTTTAACAACTATACTTGCATATGTCCTGACAATTGGAAAGGTCAAGACTGCACAACAGGTTTGTTAGAAGATATATTTTACTTTATTTACATAAATCAGATTTACTATTATTTAAACATAAATACAATGGTAGTAATACTCACATAAATCACAATGAAAGCATAGTCAAGGAATCAGAAAGATACAGCATGGAAATTAGCCCTTCCTTGCCCTCCATTAACCATCCATTTACATGAACTTTACACTTTTATTCTCCCCTCATTGTCATTAACAATCCCCTCTTACTACAACTTACTGACACACTCAGGATAATTCGCAATGGTAATTTTAACCTACCAACCCATACATTTTTGGAACGTTGGAGGAAACCAGAGCACCTGGAGGAAACCCACACAGTCACTGGGAAAACATGCAAGCTCAAAGCAAACGTTGAAGTTTGAATCCAGGCCTCTGACACTGTGAGGCAGCAGGTCTATCAACTGCATCACTGTGCCTGCCACCCAAGGCAAAATATAACAACAGATTTGATATTTCTTAAAGCAATCAGTTGTACATATATTCACTGCTACTTAGAATTATTGAACACATTTAAATAGGAATGGCTGCAGAGCTAATCCATTGTTAGGAATATATAGAGGTGTACAACAAAAATGTTTTGGATTCCACTCCACCAATGCAAGTGCAATACTGAAAACTTCTTTTCACTTTAACATGATGGACAAGGTCATTGGTATAACAGAGGCTGTTATTGGCAGCACATCATTGGCAGCTGGCTTAGCTATAACTAATCATCTCTCCCAAGTACGAACAAAACTCTGCAAACGACAAACTGGTCAATGTATAAAATAATTCATATTCCACCATTATCTGAAGCCACTCCAATAAGAGATTAACTCTCTCCAAGATCTATTAATTTATTTTAGTGAATGTTTCTGGGAATTATTTGGTGTCGGTTCATATTGCTTGTATTGCGCAAAGCTTGAACTCCACTTTTAAGTAAGAGACAGGTCGAAGATCAAGATCCAGATCCAGAACCAGAATTTTAAATTTGGCATATTTGAGGTGGAACTGAGGAGAAATAGAAATGTGTCCTCTATATCTATTACATCTATCCAGATCAGATATTTTGTGGTCTAGGTTCAATGGTCTGGACTTTGAATCGATGAATTTCTAAGTCATCTTTTAATTGAAGAAAAAGCTGGCAAGAAATATTGTCATATTTATTTATCAGAGAATCAAAGACAACGGTTTGTTTTCCTGGGAGAGAGCGCTGTGGGTGACCTGATTCAGATATACCAAGTTGTGAAGAGCTTGGATAGTGTATGCAGTGAGAAACATTTCCCATTTGGGTGGGTGCCCAAAAATAAGGTGCATCAGTAAACGTTAGGGGTAAGATATTTTGAAGGGGCTTGAGGAAGATTTTTTTACCAAGAGGATGTGAAATCTGGAGTGCACCTCCTGAAGGAATAGTGCAGCATTTAGAGGAAAAGACTAGAGACATCGAGTAGAGTGCTGGAAATGGGATTTGTTTAGATAGGTAATTTATGGCTGACATGGGAACTGTGGGCCAGTGGGTGAATCCCATGCTGTGTGGCTCTAGGACTCCAGAGAGGAGATAGCTTCATGTAATTCTCACTAATGCATCACTTGTGCTCTTGTCACAAATAATAATGCAGGGCATGAAGATCCCAGAAACACTGTTATGATGGAGGATAATTTGTTTTTAACGTTTCTATCCTAAAAGCACGAGTTTTATTGCTTTGACATATTGCAAGTTATTGCTCTGAATTTTTAATCTCTCATCTGGACTTCTTAGGAATGGTTGTAATATAGAGCATAATTTTTTAGATCATACTTTTTGAAACTTTTTATTAATTCATAAATGAAGCACCTAAATCATATTATTTTATAATAAGATTTTTACATTTTTAACATCATTATGTTCTAATTCAGATGTGGATGAGTGTGCTCTAAATACTCACAACTGTGATCGGCGTGCTGGGATCTGTACAAATACACTTGGATCGTTCAACTGCTCCTGCAGGGAAGGGTACGAAGGTGATGGATTCATTTGCAGAGGTACAGTTTCATTGCAATATTAATTTAATTATTGGAACCAATATATTCACGGTTTTGTTTTATGATTACAAATCTTTGTCGATAAATTGTAATTTTTATATACTAAAAATGTATATATGAAAGAATTTTAACCTTTTGGTACTGCTTTTCATCCAGAGAGTTGTGAATCAGTGGAATTCTCTGCCACAGAAGGCAGTGGGGCCAATTCACTGGATATTTTCAGGAGAGAGTCAGATGTAGCTCTTCGGGCTAACTGAATATAGGGATATGGGGAGAAAGCAGGAACAGGGTACTGATTTTGGTTGATCCGCCATGATCATATTGAATGGCGGTGCTGGCTCGAAGGGCCAAATGGCCTCCTCCTGCACCTATTTTCTATGTTTCCCTGAAATTGAAGTTAAAGTGCCAAATAGCACCCTAAATATTATGGCCAAATGAGAAAAAGTAAAGTAAAGCTTTGATTAAAATAATGAAGTTAATTAATGTGTAAATTTATTTTTTATTTTTTTATTTTGATATTTCATTGGTTTAGTAGAACTTCTGCCATAATTTATGAATGAACAATGTGCCCTTTTTATCGGCATATATTGATCTATGATTATCCTTAAAATAACATTGCATTTAGAAACGCTGACAATATAATTTACTCACAGATCATTTATGAAATGTCAGAATTATAACTCAGGCCAGTTTTGGGCATGCCTGCAGGAAATTGTTAATTTGAAGCACATGATGCAAAATGCATTATGTGTACGAGAGTCGTGAACTTCAGGCCTCCTTTACACAATTTCAAATAAAACAGCAAAATTGAACTGAAACGTAAACTTAATGCACAATCTCTTCGCATTATCCAAAACAAATCAAACTGCTAGTTCTCAGCAGGTGCAGATGCTTGGGCCCTTGAACTAATAAACTAGTGTGAAGGCCTGGTCTTATGTTTAAAGCCAACACCATTTGCCAAGTCAGTATTAGTGCTGCAAAGCGCACCAATTGTGCATTGCACATAATCAACATCACTGCAGCAAACTCAGAGGCTGTAATGCATTACCAGCTCAGTTCAGTTCAGTTCTGAAGAAGTGTCTTGACCTGAAACGTCACCTATTCCTTTTCTCCAGAGATGCTGTCTGACCCGCTGAGTTACTCCAGCATTTTGTGTCTATCTTCAGTTTAAACCAGCATCTGCAGTTCCTTCCAACACCAGTTTAGTTTAGTTCAGTTCAGATTAGATTAAAGAATGTGCAACTAAGTTAAATTAACAGGCAATAATTTTTTTGATGATCACAAAAAAGGACTGAAAAGTCTATTTCTGCTTGGCATTCAAAGTAACTACCTATAATTCCTAAGAAATTATCAAAGCCTTTGTTGAAATAAACAATTAGAAAGTTCTGCATTTTCATGTCTCACTCTGTGAAGGGTTAATGTTCAATGTGATTTCATATTAATTATGTTAATTAATTTGAAATAAAAACAGAAAATTATGACAATATTTAGCAGATCACCATAACACCCTTGGAGATGCTGCCTGACCTGCTGAATAGTTCCTGCAGTTTCTATTTTTATTTCAGATTTCCACCGTCTTCCATATATTGCTTTTGTATGTACTTGCAGCTGTATTTAAATGACAATTACATTCAATTTTTCTTGAAACAGAGAAACGACTATTTGATTACGGAAAATCATTTGGAGATACAAAAATCAACAGAAAGGCATTGGACGTTAATTCTCCAATCATCAATATCCCAAATGGCTTTCCATTTGATAATGTCTTTTATTACAGATTATATGTAAGTTGAAGATTTTTATTTTCAATAGCCAATTTTATAATACAAACTGAACACTCGTTTGCTTATTTAAATGCTTATTTAAAACTCACCTCACTGCATCTATTTATTTTATGCACAGATTCATATGTGCAACACAAGGATATAGATATGATTAGCACAAAGCACGGGGCTCAGAAAACCTTACTGCTTCAAACCTTGCTTTTGGCAACAGAGATTTTCCAGTCCTAAGCACCATCTATTGGTTTTTGAAAGGGGTACTTGCTTGCAGAGTGCTGAATTTTGGTAAAAGGTGCAACCATTTGCTGAAGATAGACACAAAATGCTGGAGTAACTCAGCGGGTCAGGCAGCATCTCTGGATAGAAGGAATGGGTGACGATTCGGGTCGAGATCCTTTTCCAGAGATGCTGCCTGGCCCGCTGAGTTACTCCAGCATTTTGTGTCTATCTTCGGTGCAAACCAGCACCTGCAGTTCCTTCCTGACCATTTGCTGACCACTGCTGTATAATTTGTCACATTATCATACAGCACAGAAAAAGACCACTTGACCTTTCCTGAGTCTACAGGCAATATGAAAGATTAATGTAATATTTTACTTTCTGTCGATCCCTGCAAAAGTTCTCCTTTCCAATTTTAAATCTGTGGCATCTTTTAGAGCTAATATTGAAAAATATTTTCAGCATCTTAAATGAAAGTGGTGATGCATAAAAATAATTTTCCTCATTTGCTTCCTTGATGTTTAGGCAACTATTCGGTACTTTGGTTACACCACTGGAAAAGGGTTTCCTCCATCTGTTGTATTGAAATCTTCACATAACTTTCAGCATTTCCTTAAACCTCCCAAATGATTCACATCTGAGTTAAGGTCTGCTGATGAATGTTTGGAAAAGGACAGGTAGTTTGAGTGAAAGGAGAGAAAGAGGGGAGTGGATTGTAACTGGGTTTCCCCATTTTACCTCGTTTTAAAAGCATCAGTCCAATTACTGATCAGGATCATAGAGGACAAAATAGAGAGAAGGTAGATGTTGTCCCCATGCTTATGCTAAGATCATAATCAAATTGGAGTCTGTAATTTAAAGTTTGATGGTACATCACTTTGCAATGATCCGCTAAATACATTTGGCATCATTTTGTCCTTCTTACATAAATCTAATACAACACCAACAGGTTTAAATTTTGATGTTACTTTGAGATAGTTTTGGGTGGGACAGAAACGGAACCTCAGCTCTACCAGTGGAGCTACAGAAATGGGCAGAGAAATGGCGGATGAACTTTAATCCAAGCAAGTCCTGAGGTGTTGGATGTTGGGAGGTCAAATGTAAGGGGAAAACATACAATGAATGGCAAGACCCTTAACAGCATTGATGTACAGAAGGAATTGGGGTCCAAGTCCATAACTCCCTGAAAGCAGCGACAAAAGTAGACAGAGTGGTAAGGAAGGCATTTGGTATGGTTGCCTTTATTGGTAGAGGGCTTTGAGTATAAAAGTCAGGAAATTATGATGCAGTTTTATAGGACTTCAGTTAGGCCGCAGTTGGAATCTGGTCTCGCAAATTACAGGAAAGAGATGGAGGCTTTGGACTGGTACAGAGGAGGTTTATTAGAATGATGCTTGGATTCGGAGCGGTTGGACAGATGTGGATGGTTTTGTCTGGAATGATGGAGGTTTAGGCGAAACCTGATAGAAGTACATAAAATTGTGAGAGGCATAGAAAGGGTGGACAGTCAGAACTTTGTTCCCAGGATGGAACTATCGAACACTAGAGGTCATAGCTTTATCGTGAGAGGGGCAAATTTTAAAGGAGATGTACAGGCTAAGGCAAATGAGGGTGGTGAGTGTCTAGGACTCGCTGCGGACAATGGTGGTAGAGGCAGATACGAGAGTGGCATTTAACAGACCTTTGAATAGGCACATGCATATGAAGAGAATAGAGGGATATGGACTATGTGCTGGCAGATAAGAGTTGGACTTGGCATCATGTTTGGCACACACATTGTGGGCCAATGGGCCTGTTCCTGTGTCATTCTGTTCTACTTTCTATGGAGCCTATAATTTTAGCATCTGCCCAATTAATTCTCAGCAAAACTGTAATTGCCAGGGATTAACAAAAAGATAATGATTTAATTCTTAATATCTTAATCTTAATATGCCTTTATTGTCATTGTACGAACAGTACAACGAAATTAGAAGTGCTACATCTGAAACAGTGCGACAGTGCAAAACTTTCAAAGACAATCGTACAAACATAGGAACCAACACAACAAATACCAATATCAATAAAAAACAATAAAAAACCTAATAAACAATGAATGAGTTTTACACCTAAAATGCTGAAAATATTTACAAAGTGCGACGAAAGTGAGAGTCACATCAAGTCAAGTGTTTCCATTCACAGTTCTTATGGCCCAGGGAAATAAACTGTTTTTAAGTGGGTTTGTGCTGGCCCTTAGGCTCCTGTAGCGCCTCCCAGAGGGCAGGAGAGCAAACAGTTCATATCCTAGGTGTGTGCTGTCCTTGATTATATTTCTGGCCCTGTTTAGACAACGCGAGCTGGAGATGTCCTTCAGAGAAGGTAGTGAACGGCCGATAATTTTCTCTGCTGTCTTAATAACCTTCTGGAGGGCCTTCTGGTGTGCAGCTGAGCAGCCAGCATACCACACAATGGTGCAGTATGCCAGTACGCTCTCAATGCTGGAGCAGTAGAAGGTCACCAGCAGATTCTCCTTCAGTTTGTTTTTCCGGAGCAGTCTTAAGAAGTGCAGTCTCTGCTGTGACTTTTTAACTACCGCTGTAGTATTTGCAGTCCAGGAGAGGTCCTGGGAGATGGTGGTCCCCAGGAACTTGAAGGTGGAGACCCTCTCCACTTCCTAACCATTTATAAGAAGTGGGGTAGGAACCGCTCTGTGTCTCCTAAAGTCCAGTACCATTTCTTTTGTCTTACTGGTATTCAGTGCGAGGTTGTTTGCCTCGCACCATTTGGACAGAGCACACACCTCGTCTCTGTATGCAGACTCATCTCCTCCAGTGATCAGACCGACCACAGTTGTGTCGTCTGCAAATTTGATGATTGAATTGGAGGGGTGAATAGGAGTGCAGTCGTGTGTATACAGAGCATAGAGGAGGGGGCTCAGCACACAGCCCTGCGGGGAGCCAGTGCTGAGCGTAATGGTGGAGGAGCTGTGGGGGCTGATCTTGACAGATTGTGGGCGGTTTGTGAGGAAGTCTCTTATCCAGGCGCAGATGGATGGGGGAAAACCCAGGTTATTATACAGCTTGTCCACTAGTATGCCTGGGATGATCGTATTGAATGCCGAGCTGTAGTCTATGAAAAGCATTCTTACATAGGTCCCCGGGCTCTCTAGGTGGTTCAGTGCAGTGTAGAGGGCTGTATTGATGGTGTCTTCTGTAGATCTGTTTGCTCGATAGGCAAACTGATGAGGGTCAAAGCTTGGAGGAAGGTTGGCGTTGATGTGTTGTGCCACAAGTTTCTCAAAACATTTCATAACAACCGATGTAAGGGCTATTGGTCTGTAGTCATTTAGACTACTGACAGAAGGCTTTTTGGGGACAGGGATAATAGTAGCCAATTTTAAGCAGGATGGGACGGTGGCTTGTGTCAGGGAGATGTTGAAGATCTTTGTGAGGACCCCTGAGAGCTGGTCAGCACAAGCTTTCAGTACTTTACCAAGTACTCCATCAGGTCCTACTGCTTTGTTTGGATTCACCATCTTTAGTACACGTCTCACTTGGTGTTCCTGTAAAGTGAGCGTGTTGGGTGTAGTAGATGGTGGGGGCAGGATGGCTGTGTGTGGCACTGCAGTCTCAAAACGGGCAAATAAATGATATAGTTCCTCTGCCAGTGATGTATCCACGCTGGGAGTCACAGATGTTTTGCCCTTGTAGTTGGTTATCTGCTGTAAATCCTGCCACACCTGCCGTGGGTTGTTCTGAGTCAGATGGTCCTCTATTTTCCTCTTGTAATCCTCCTTGGCTGCTTTGATGCCCCTCCTCAGCTCAGCCCTTGCCGTGCTGTATTGTGCTCTGTCTCCAGACTTGAAGGCAGAGTTGCGTGCTTTCAAAAGACACTGTACCACTCTAGTCATCCAGGGTTTGCGGTTGGGGTATACCCGGATGTGTTTGTTAACAGTTACATTATCAGTGCAGCTTTTTATATAGGACAGAACAGTTCCTGTATATTCCTCTAGGTCCTGGTGTTCAAATATAGACCATTCTGTGCGTGCAAAGCAGTCCTGAAGCTCTGTGAGTGCTCCCGATCACCAGGTTCTTATAACCTTTGTGTCTGGCTTAGTTTGCCTCCTGAGTGGGATGTATGCTGGGATCAGGAGCAGTGTGAGGTGGTCTGAGAGACCCAGATGTGGGAGAGGTACTGCGCTGTAAGCGTGCTTTAAGTTGGAATAAACATGGTCCAGTGTGTTTTTCCCCCCTGGTGGCACACTGTACATACTGTACAAATTTGGGGAGTACTGTCCTTAAGCATGCTTTATTAAAGTCCCCAGCAATGACATGCACTCCTTCAGGGTGAGCCTGTTGCTGTTTGTTTACAGTGTCATGCAGTAGGGTGAGAGCTATGCTGGCGTTAGCATCTGCTGGTATGTAAACAGCAGTGATGAGTACTACAGTGAACTCACGCGGCAGATAGAAGGGTCTGCACTTAACAGTCATTGCTTCCAAATCGGGAGAGCAGTGGCTGTATATAATGTTACTGTTAGTGCACCAGTCATTGTGTACGTAAATACACAAGACCCCCTCCTCTGCTCTTACCAGAGTCACCGTTCCTGTCATGCCGGTGGATGGAGCGCCCCACTAGCTGTACTGCTGCGTCCAGGATTAGCAGATGTTGGAGTTTCCAGCGATTAGCAGCTCCAGTTTGTCTGTTTTGTGGACGATGGATCTGGCGTTGGAGAGGAAGATGCTCGGTACCGGTGGCTTGTGTGGCTGTTTCCTCAGACGAGCTAGTAGGCCCGCTCGACAACCGCGCTTCCTCCTGCGCTCACAATGCCGCCTGCGCCGCCTCCCTGGTACAGCCGCAATCCAGGTAGATCCCGGTAGCCTCGCTATGTTCTGCGGGATGTCATGAGCTCGGTTGAAAGTGCTCGTAACTTCGGTCTGGCACCGCAGTCCAATGTTTAGCAAGACCGCCTGACTGTAGACGTAGGCGTATCTTGCTTGGAAACGGGTTCTTACACACACTGCATTCACTATACATACAATCAAACAACACCATATCAGAGATCCAAAAGCTGCTGCGCCCGTGCGCGCCGCCATTTTCTAAATTCCAGTTGTGGTGAACAAGTAACAGGATGTCTTTTTGGCCATCATCCTGTTTTAATCAATCACATCAATCAATTGACCTGGTAGGAAATTTCCAGCCTCCTCTCATGCAGGACATCAAGTAAAAGCCGCAGATAGACACAAAATGCTGGAGTAACTCAGCGGGACAGGCAGCATCTCTGGAGAGAAGGAATGGGTGACGTTTCAGGTCAAGACCCTTCTTCAGACTCTTCGGAAGTAAAAACTGCATTTGGCCTTCAGTGATGTTGCGGTGTCCAATTGCTGATGTCACGATAGGCTGGTGTGCTTTGCATGGCTGTCCTTTCCTGTGGTGGCAAAAACTGGGATAACACCCAGTGGCTGTGCAGTGACAAAGTCAATTGAGGGGAATTAGCTGCCCATCTCAAGCAATCTAAACTTTTCCTGTCTTTACTCATGGCACAAGTATTACTGATGATTCTCAAGAGAACATAAGCAATGATTTTCCTCCTCATCCATCTGAAGCAAAATTGTGTAACAAACTGCCTTTGTTCAGTTTTCAGATAACGGGCTGATTGTATTTCAACGCAACAATTTTTATGTACGATCGATATATGCATATCCATTCTATGAATTCAGTGCGTTTTTGCCTAACACGCCATCAATGATTGCTGTGTTCTGGGATGATGCTGACATGAGAAGAGGAACAGGATGTATGTACTATCAGGTAAGGAAGATCACACTTCACCTTTCAACTGGAATTGCTTTTTTTAAAACAATTTGAGGATATCCGAATAAGTCGATTATGTTTTAAAACTTATTTAAGTTTTCAATATTACAACATTTCCCTTTCTGGGAAATTACACTGCACTCTAAAGGGATTGGAAGATTCATTCTTTTGCATCAAAGTTAAATTTCAAACCGAGCTTTGGTTGCAACAAACCAGGCATTGCATAATTCTTCAATCCATTTTGTCACCTAGTTGTTGACTCAATAGAGAATAGGCAATAGACAATAGACAATGGGGGCAGGAGTTGGTCATTCGGCCCTTCGAGCCAGCACCACCATTCACTATGATCATGGATGATCATCCACAATCAGTACCCTGTTCCTGCCTTCTCCCCATATCCCTTGACTGTGCTATCTTTGAGCTCTAGCTAACTCTCTCTTGAAAGCATCTCCGTTCTAAATGGCCTACCCCTTATTCTTAAACTGTGGCCCCTGGTTCTGGACGTGTCCCCCAACATCGGGAACATGTTTCCTGCCTTGAGCGTGTCAAATCCCTTAATAATCTTATATGTTTCAATAAAATCCCCTCATCCTTCTAAATTCCAGTGTATACAAGCCCAGTCACTCCAGTCTTTCAACATATGACAGTCCTGCATCCTGGAAATTAACCTCGCGAACCTACGTTGCACTCCCTCAATAGCAAGAATGTCCTTCCTCAAATTTGGAGACCAAAACTGCACACATACTCCAGGTGCGGTCTCACTAGGGCCCTATACAACTGCAGAAGGACCTCTTTGCTCCTATACTCAACTCCTCTTGTTATTAAGGCCAACATGCCGTTAGTTTTCTTCACTGCCTGCTGTACCTGCATGCTTACTTTCAGTAACTAATGAACACCTAGATCTCCTTTTCCGAACTTGACACCATTCAGATAATAATCTGCCTTCCTGTTCTTGCCACCAGTGGATAACCTCACATTTATCCACATTAAACTGCATCTGCCATGCATCTGCCCAATCACACAACCTGTCCAAGTCACCCTGCATCCTCCTCACAGTTCGTACTGCCACCCAGCTTTGTGTCATCTGCAAATTTGCTAATTATACTTTTAATCCCTTCATCTAAGTCATTAATATATATTGTAAATAGCTGTGGTCCCAGCACCGAGCCTTGCAGTACCCCACTAGTTATTGCCTACCATTCTGAAAAGGACTCGTTAATCCCTACTCTTTGTTTCCTGTCTGCCAACCAATTTTCTAACCATGTCAGTACCCCCAATAGCATGTGCTCTAATTTTGCCCATTAATCTCCTCTAGCCACTGGTACATCTGGGAGATTGTTTGTGTCTTCCTTAGTGAAGACAGATCCAAAGTACCTGTTCAACTCGTCTGCTATTTCCTTGTTCCCCATAATAAATTCACCTGCTTCTGTCTTCAAGGGACCCACACAAGTCTTAACTATTTTTTTCCTCCTCTTAAGAAGCTTTTACTATCCTCCTTTATATTCTTGGCTAGCTTACCTTCGTACCTCATCTTTTCGCCCCGTATGGCCTTTTTAGTTATCTTCTGTTGCTCTTTAAAAGTTTCCCAATCCTCTGGCTTCCCGCTTATCTTTGCTATGTTATATTTCTTCTCTTTTATTTTTATACTGCCCTTGACTTCCCTTGTCAGCCACGGTCACCTTTTACTCCCCTTAGAATCTTTCTTCTTCTTTGGAATGAACTGATCCTGCACCTTCTGTATTATTCTCAGAAATACCTGACATTGTTGTTCCACTGTCTTCCCTGCTAGGGTCTCTTTCCAGTCAACTTTGGCCAGCTCCTCCCTCATGCCTCCATAGTCCCCTTTGCTCAACTATAATACTGGCACTTCCGATTTTCCCCTTTTCTCAAATTGTATATTAAAACTGATCATATTATGATCACTACCTCCTAATGGCTCTTTTACCTTGAGTTCCCATATCAAATCTGGTTCATTACACAACACTAAATTCAGAATTGCCTTCTCCCTGGTAGGCTACAGTACAAGTTGCTCTAAGAATCCATCTCGGAGGCACTCCACAAACTCCCTTTCTTGGGGTCCAGTACCAACCTGATTTACCCAGTCTACCTGCATGTTGAAATCTCCCATAACCACCATATCATTGGCGACATGCCAATTGTAACTCTTGATTCAACTTGCACCCTATATCCAGGATACTGTTTGGGGGCCTGTAGATAACTCCCATTAGGGTCTTTTTACGCTTACAATTCCTTAGCTCTATCCATACTGATTCTACATCTCCTGATTCTATGTCACCCCTTGCAAGGGACTGAATATCATTCCTTACCAACAGAGCGACCCCACCCGCTCTGCCCACCTGTCTGTCTTTTCGATAGGAAATATACCCCTGAATATTCAGCTCCCAGCCCTGGTCCTCTTGCAGCCATGTCTCTGTAATTCCCACAACATCATACGTGTCAATTTCTAACTGAGTCTCAAGCTCATCCACTCAGGACTAATAAAGGTCATCATTGGCACAGTCCAGCAATATTATAGCGTTGTTGGAGATCATTTGGGGACAGAAGGGGTTAGATGGCGCATGGTATGATGGTGAAGGGAAGGGAGAAATGAGAGGAACAGGTTGGGTAGATGCACAGTCTCTTGCCCAGAGTAGGTGCATCGAGGACCAGAGGACATAGGTTTAAGGTGAAGGGGGAAAGATTAATAGGAATCTGAGGGGTAACTTCTTCACACAAAGGGTGCTGGGTGTATGGAACAAGCTGCCAGAGAAGGTAGTTGGGGCTGGGACTATCCCAACATTTAAGAAACTGTCAGACAGGTACATGGATAAGACAGGTTTGGAGGGATATGAACCAAACGCGGGCAGGTGGGACTAGTGTAGCTGGGACGTGTTGGTCGGTGTGGGCATTGAACTGTAGGGCATGTCTCCACACTGTATCACTCCATGGCTCTATGTGCACATGTGTGGGGGAAGAGGAGGAGCTCCACAGACACATGAGTAGAGAGAGGAAAATCAAATCCCCCAAAAACGTGACCAGCACGGTGAGAATCAAAGTACAAGGCATTTTTTTGGCAAAGGGATTGGAGCAAGAAGGCAGAGTTGAGGCATTGAATAAAAGAGATGGAAGGTTATGCTGCGATGTTATAACACATTGGCCGTACCTCGGCTGGAGCACTGCATGGTACTGGTCAGCATGTACAGGAAGGGGGCGATAGTACTAGTGAGGATGCAGAGCAGATTCACCAGGATGTTGCTGAGGATGGAATGGTTTAGCTCACAAGAAACTGCAGAGACTGGGTCTGTTTTCCTTCGAGTGGTTAAGAGTGGACATGACTTAGAAACATAGAAACCTAGTTGGAGGAGTAGGCCATTCAGCCCTTCGAGTCAGCATCGCCATTCAATGTGATCATGGCTGATCATCCAAAATCAGTACCCTGTTCCTGCTTTCTCCCCATATTCCTTGACTGCATGATCTTTAAGAACTCTATCTAACACTATCTTGAAAGCATCCAGAGAATTGGCCTCCACTGTCTTCTGAGGCACAGAATTCCACAGATCCACAATTATCTGGGTGAAAAAGTTTTTCCTCATCTCAGTCCTAAATGGCCTACCCCTTATTCTTACACTGTGACCTCGGGTTCTGGACTACCTCAACATCGGGAACATTTCTCCTGCATCTCGCCTGTCCAATGCCTTAAGAAAAGGTATATAACATTATAAGGGGTTGACTCCAGGAAACTTTTCAGTTTTTCAGAAACAGATATGAACACTGTCAAATATAGATTTAAGATAACGGATAAGAGATAAGAGATGTAGAGGGGATCTGTGGGGTACTTTTTAACCAGAGAGTGGGAAGTACCTGAGTGGTAGAGGCAGAGATGCTCATAGCATTTAAGAGGCATCTAAATGAGCACTTAAGGATAGAAGGCTCCTGAACTAACTAGCTCAGCAATCCATAGAGTAATACCTGTAGTGAGTAATACCTATATTGAACTTCACTTCTGAAATTCCAGTACAAAATTTCAGAAGGATAGCTCAATCTGCCTACATTATTGTAGATATCATGCTACACCAAAACATACATTTCTACTCTTCTATATTTGAAATAATTCCTGCCTTGCCATATACGAATTGTTGCTCATAATAATTTGCATGCAGTTCACAACTTTACATGTTTCACAAAGTACTTCAGTATATGTACATGGCAGAAGTAAACTAACCACAGCATATTTTCAATGACATTTTAGGCATTTCATTTTCAAGTCAGGAAAGATATTCACAGTCAGAATTTTCAGAAAAATCTTAAGACGGTAGTCAATGAACTTTACGGATCAGAACCTGGCATCCAGAGCTTTGAACCTACATGGGCACTGAGGGTCACCTGGGAAAATATACTTCCGTTCACTGGATATATCAATGGAGACGATCAAGAGGTATGTATTTATTCATTCCATTCCCATTTCTGCCTGAAATTAAACAAACTTCAACGGGCTCAGGTATACCATAAGATAGGAGAACTGCTCAGAGCCCAGTTTTAAAATCAAAACTTGTTGGGGCATTTGTACATATTTATCTGCACTTTCTCTGCCCCTGCAACGTTATATTCTGCACTGTTTTCTCCTGTTGTACTGGTGTATGGTCTGACTTGCTTGGACAGGAGACAAAACCAAGTTTTTTACAGCATCTTGGTACGTAACAATAATAAACATCACTGTTCAGCATACACTCGAACATGAGAAATAATAGCAGGAGTCGGCCATTTACCCCCCCCCATACCTGTGTAGGAAGGAACTGCAGATTCTAGTTTAAACTGACGATAGAAACAAAACCTAGAGTAACTCAGCGAGGTTTTCTTTAATTGAATATTTTTAATACATTTATGCGTGTTATTTAACAATCATTAAAAATATTACCAGTGAAAAACCTATACTAATAGTTTCAGATATCTTTTTGAAGATCTTAAAATCAATCAATTTGGTGGCACGGTGCTGCAGCGGTAGAGTTGCTGCCTTACAGCGTCAGAGACCCAGGTTTGATCCTGACTACGGGTGCTGTTTGTACAGAGTTTGTATGTTCTCCCCGTGACCTGCATGAGTTTTCCCCAAGATCTTTGGTTTCCTCCCACACTCCAAAGGCATTGGCTTGGTATAAATGTAAATTGTCCCTCGCGTGTGCAGGATGGTGTTAGTGTGCGGGGATCACTGGTCAGTGCGGACTCGGTGGGCCGAAGAACCTGTTTCCGCGCTGTATCACTAAACTAAACTAGACAATTTTCACAGTTCCAAAATCTCCTCACCACCTCCGCCCATCCATCTTGGCACCGCCAGCTGTCTAAGCTTGCTTGGACACAGCAGGGGTGGGGCCTCTACACTATACTGTCTGCAGCCCATTCTGCTAGACTGGAATGTACAATGGGATGTGAACTGAAGCTTTAGTATTTGGTTCCACACAAGTGCAGATGTGCTGGAACCATGGAAAGTGTTCCCGGGCAGTGGAAGCATTCCAACATGACACCTTAACTCTACATGAATGAAATGAAATGGCTGACTTATTTTCTCTTTCAGACGAATACGTACCAAGCAACTTTAGTGACTGATGGTATATTCTCCTTCTGCTTAATTCAATTCAAAGACGGTGGAATGAACTGGAACTATTTTGCAAGACCGACAGAGCAACCTAATGCCTTAATGGGATTTTACAGGTACAAGAACACAATCGGGCTTGTGAATTGTAATAGAGATTTCTGAGGCACAAGTTGCTAGTGTGGGAAGGAACTACAGATGCTGGTTTACATCGAAGATGGACATAAAAAGCTGGAGTAACAGCTGGTCAGTCAGCATCTCTGGAGAAAAGGAATAAGTGACGGTTTGGGTCTAGACTCTTCCTCAGATTAATATTGGTATGAATTTTCAATATCAATAATTGAGAAATAATCAGTGAGCCACAATTTTGATTTGCTAATTGGGGGATCTTCAGCATCTTCACGTGTTTGATTACAGAAATATCGATGCTGCAAACTGAGCTCAGGTGTTGAACATGGAATCTTCAGGCCCATCGCAACTTAGGCTAAATGTCCAATACTTATAATTTCATAAGTTCAGAAGTGATCGGAGCAGAATTAGGCCTTTCGGTCCATCAAGTCCACTCCGCCATTCAATCATGGCTGATCTATCTTTCATCTTTCACCCCAGTCTCCTGCCTTCTCCACGTAACCTCTGAAACCCTTACTAATCAAGAACCCATGGAAGTAATTCACTAAAGAACCTACATCAGATCTGAGGAACTGTAGGAGGTTATAGACCATTGATTTTAATGGAATAGATTGGCTGTAAGAGACCCAGATAACAGCATTTAAGTTACATCTTGATACTTTAGGAAGGTTTCTCATGGTTTTTATAAATTATTAGCCCATTATGGGCCCATTCCACATAGAGGGGGGACAAGGAAGGGGAGAGGATGCCACTCACCTCGCCAGCGCTGCAGCCAGAGCGAGCCGTGGACCCAAGGTCTAGCACCCCCACCACTCAATCCCCCTTATCCCTCCACCCCCAACTCACCCACTCCATCCCCCTACCCCACCCCATTCCCCTCTACCCCCACTTCCCCCTCCCCTCACCCCACCCCCACTTCCCCATCCCCTCAGGTTCGATCCAGAGTACGGGCGCCGTCTGTACCGAGTTTGTACGTTCTCCCCGTGACCTGCGTGGGTTTTCTCAGAGATCTTCGGTTTCCTCCCACACTCCAAAGACGTACAGGTATGTAGGTAAATTGACTGGGTAAATGTATTCCGGTGATGGTGCGGGGTGCTGGGCTCGGGCGGGAGCGGGGACTCAATGACGCCGTCGGTTGAAGCGGGCGCTAGAGGAGACGGAGGCGAACGATGAGACGATGGGGATGACGACCATCTGCCTGCTGCTTGGAGTCTCCCCCAGGGCCGGGTGCGGGCGAGGGGGGAGAGGTAAGGGGAGAGGGAGCGATTCACCTTGCCTTCTTGTCACGGGGTGAAGTTCAGGCGCGAGGCATGCGGGGACGGGTGGCGGTCCTCCCACTGATCCTCCGGGGGGGGGGGGGAGCGCATTTGTTAAAGTCAGTTTATTGGCCGCGACTCCCTGGCCCCCCTCCCTCATTGGCTCGCACTTGTGTGGGTCCCGTTGTGACGTCACACGCTGAAGATCATCATGAAATGGGTTGGTGGATGGCCGGCCATTAAAATCTCATGTTAATTTCAATCGGTTCGAAGTTTTGAAGGTTATTTTTAGTATCTGAATTTCTTTCAGAATGTGATCTCTACATGCTCAGAGTATCTGGGGTTGTATATCAGCCTACTTTTCTTAGACTAGTTTCTGATTTTGTGGATGGGGTTGTCTTGGCAGTTCCAGAGGATGACACTTTTACATTTGCAATGACATTGGTGGCCACATCATAGAAAAACCTCTCCCAGCAATTTACAAAAGATAATGGTAGACACAAAATGCTGGAGTAACTCAGTGGGACAGACAGCATCTCTGGAGAGAAGAAATGGGTGACGTTTTAGGTCGAGACTCTTCTTCAGACTGATCTGTCCGTCTGAAGAAGGGTCTCGACCCATTGCTTCCCTCCAGAGATGCAGTCTGTCCCACTGAGTTACTCCAGCATTTTGTGTCTACTTTCGATTTAAATCAGCATCAGCAGTTCCTTACAAAAGATAATGCTGTTTTCATCAAAAGTCAATGATGAGCTTTGTCAATTCACCAGTGATTGCAGAATCTTGGCCATTATTTTATTTGCAGTAGGATCTAATTATCAGAAATAAGATTTCAACTCCAGCTACTTGTTCTTGTAATTATTCTTCAATCCCTTTTTTTTCTAGAATTCATTCGTAAAGCTAATTGAATGACCTTGCCTGGCAATTGTGCATTGGGAAACCAGTTGAGATAAGAATTTCAACTAAAAAATAAAATTTCTGACAAATATTCTGATAAATATTTAAACGCTACACCGTGACAATTTGTCTGGAAAGTTCCATTGTTAGAAATGTTCATTCAATCAGTGGAACAATTGTATTTTCAACATTTCTGCTTGGCCCACAGTCATTGTCTTGCAAATTGATACCATTGCATTTGTTTCTGTTTACAGTGAAACGACATCCTTGTTTTTTAATGGCCCTACCACCGGATCTGGTGCATCACTTGAACAAATCTACCGCCCGGATAAGTATCCTGGCCATAAAACAAGTAAGTCACATTCATCATTAAAGTAAAATGCAAGAAGGTCCACTGATGCGAAATGTGGACGCAGCCCAGACCATCACACAAACCAGCCTCCCTTCCATTGACTCCATTTATACCTCACGCTGCCTCGGCAAGGCCAGCAGCATAATCAAGGACAAGTCGCACCATGGCCACTCCCTCTTCTCCCCTCTCCCATCAGGCAAAAGGTATAGAAGTGTGAAATCGCACACCTCCAGATTCAGGGACAGTTTCCTCCCAGCTGTTATCAGGCAACTGAACCATCCTACCACAACCAGAGAGCAGTGCTGAACTACTATCTACCTCATTGGTGACCCTCGGACTATGTATGACCCGGCTTTGCTGGCTTTACCTTGCACTAAACGTTGTTCCCTTATCATGTATCCGTACACTGTTAATGGCTCGATTGTAATCATGTATTGTCTTTCCGTTAACACGCAACAAGAAGCTTTTCACTGTAACTCGGTACACGTGACAATAAACTAAAATTGAAATTGAAACTGATGCACTGCTGTTTTAAAGGCCAGTTGTCTGCAGACACTATTCACTTGAACAATGTACAGTCAACCCTTGTTTTAATCAGCCCCTTTGTAATGGATGATAGATATAGTGGACGGACCTGCCAGTGCCACCACGGTTTATACTGTCTCCATGGCCGCTTAGAGCCCCGGCTTCCATCTCCACTCTCGACTCGCAAGGTGCACCAGCGAGCTCTTCTTCACCCACCTCACGGTCCAGTGACACACCTGTTGTTGCGGCTCACATTGTAGCACCTGGGGACAGCGCATTCTTTGGGCCGCCACACCCAACAGGGCGCTGTGGAGCTCCCTCCCCTCTCACCAGCTGCTGCTTCTTGCCATCGGCGGTAGCTTTGGCCCCTCCTCCCTTCTCTCTGTCCACTCGGCCTCTTCCCCTCATCCCGTACCACCTCCTCCTTCTTCCCTGGAGTCGCCAACGTTACCCACCTCGGAGGCGGCAGTAGATGAGAGGGGAGGGAGAGGCCCCACGGTGACCGAGCGTGTCCTGCTGTAGGCAGCGGCCTGAAGAGAGCGCTGTTCTACGGGCTACAACGTGAGCCGCTATAACAGCTGTGGCAGCCGGTGAAGATGGGCTCGCTGGTCTGCACCAGTTTCATTGTTTCAACTGCACACAATGATAATACCTGACTTGCATATAACAGACAATCGGCAATAATGGACACCATCCCCCCCCCTCCTCTCCATGGTCCATTATAACAAGTTTTACTGGAATCTAAATTTGAAAAAGTTGTCAGTTATTTAAAGATGTTCAGCATATAATACAATTTGGGATTAGTAGACAATGCTTGCAATAATAATTTGATTGTAACTATGAATCTCCCTTCCAACAATTATTTTCCCTGTGTAAAATGTCCACTGGAATTTGCTTGTTAATGAGATCAGTGTTATTCTTTAATTATACTCTCTTGCATCTTAGAGTCAATGAGTTATAGAGTCATCCAGAATGGAAAAAGGCTCTTCGTCCCGACTTGTCCATGCGGGCCAAGATGCCCCATCTACACTAGCCATACCTGCCCATGTTTGGCCCATATCCCTCTAAACCTTTCCTATCCATGTACCTGTCCAAATGTCTTCTAAATGTTGTTGTAGTACTAGCCCCACCTACCTCCTCTGACAGCGTGCTCCATATATCCACTATACATAGGTTACCCCTCGGGTTCCTAGTAAATCTTTCCCCTCTCACCTTAAACCTCTGCCCTCTGGTTCTTGATTCCCTTACTCGGGGTAAAATATTCTGTGCATCTACTCCAATTATTTCCCACACGGTCTTATACACCTCTATAAGATCATCCCTCATCCTCCTGCACTCCAAAGAATAAAATCCCAGCCCTTCTAACCTCTCCCTATAGCTCAGCCCCTCTTGTTCAGGCAACATCCTTGTGCATCTGTTCTGCTGTTGTTGCCAGGACTGGAGGATTTGAGTTATTAGGAGAAACTGGTTGGGCTGGGACTGTTTGCCATGGACTGAAGTAGGCTGAGGGATGACATTATAGAGGTTTATGAGATCATGGGACAACATTCTGGTCATATTACTATTTATGGGAACTGATTATATGCAAATTGGTTGCTGTGTTTCCTGCATTATTGAAGTGACTATCCTTCTGAACCATTTCTTTGGCTGAATAGATCCTGAAAGGACATTTGGAAAGGGACCAAGTAATTCTTTGTAATTGCTAATCATTTCCGAAAGTGAAAAATAATTGAAAACATTATTCAATTAATTACGTGGACCTGACCCTAATAAATGGTGGCCAAACTCTCTGCATGGGGTTTGTCCAATGATCTGCGAGACTCCCGACTTGCAATGATTCTTTTCCTCACCAAATCCTTATTGAATCTTGGACACATTGAGAGCACTGAATTATATTGCCATCATGATTTGGTGTATTGACCTTTAACCAGAGACCCGGGCTCAATCCTGACCTAGGGTGCTGCCTGTGTGGAGTTTGTATGTTCTCTCTGTGACTGCATGGATTTCCTCCGGGTGCTCCGTTTCCTCACACATCCCAAAGACAAGCAGGTTTGTAGGTTTAATGGCTTTTGTAAATTGTCCTTAGTGTGTCGGTAGAGGATGCAAAAGTGGGATAAGATAGAACTCGTGTGGTAGGTGATCGATGGTCAGCGCGGACTCGGTGGGCTGAAGGGCCTGGTACTATGCTGTATCTTTAAACATCAGATAAGCTTCTCAAGCCAAGTCTCAATAACAACCCAAATATCCTAATATCACATGGCTTTTGTTTCCTTTTAATTTTTGCAATCTTACTCTATTCTTAGATAAAAATGGACGCCTGGCCTATCGTTTGGAAAATAATGATATCTCTACCAGAAACCCAAGACAAAGATGTATTGATTGGTATTTACACGAACCTTTCCCATATTGGGTCTTCTTCAGTTCGCCTTGTCCCTGTTCTCTTTGGCAAGCTGTTTTCGATAACGCCTTTATATTTGGAAACGTTATCATCAACCGTTTTCGATTTGAAGTGAAAAGGCCTCAAGGTAATGATTCATTTCATTATTTAGTATATATGTAATCAGAAATATTAGCAGAAATGCTGAATAGCAGAAAACATCCAAAATCTGGGTTTGCCACTTGCAATATTTTAGGCTTGTGCACTTTCTGAATGTTCTGGCATTTAATAGTATGTATTTGAGCCTTCATGCTCAATAAATTGATTATTGTAAGTTATTTTAATTTCAAATTTACATTCACGTCATTTGCTTTTAACCAATGTGCACAAGTTGTTGCCCAGCACTTTTGTAAAGAAACTAATAAGACTGGGAATCAATAGACATCAGTCCAGCACAAGTACAGCAGCAGATACTGAATAATAGAAGGTACACAACAAAATGGCCAGCTTTTTGAAAGGGCTTTCCAGCAATTCCTCTTTTACAACTGCGCACATGTCCCCCCTTTAACTATTTATCCAATTCCCTTTTAAAGGTTATGCTTGAACCCATCTCCAATACTTACAGGGAGCCAGTGCTTTTTTTGTGACGGTCGGTGCCGTTACTGCATATCAGCACCTCTAAAGAGTTAAAGGTCATTGTTTTGTTTTCCAGCCTTGTGACACAGACGTTTATTAGAGATGTGGACAGTACTTTTGTGTCTGCACAGAAGACTGCAGGTACTGCATTCATGGAACATAGAATAGAATCCAACAGTACAGCACAGAGTGTGCAGGAAGGAACTGCAGATGCTGGTTTACATAGACACAAAATGCTGGAGTAACTCAGCAGGATAGGCAGCATCTCAGGATGGAAGGAATAGGTGACGTTTCGGATCGAGACCCTTCTTCAGACTGATCAGAGAATTGAGAGTCACAGAGCCCTTCGGCTCAACTCATCCATGGCGACCAAGTTGCATAATTCAGCTATTCCCACTTCCCCGCAACTGGCCCATACCCCTCCAAACCGTTCCTATCCACGTAGCTGTCTGAATGTCTTTCACATTGAATTAGAAACATTGAGGGAACATGAACTATTGCAAATTAAGTTTAGAATGACTTGATGGACAAGTTAAAGTTTCCAGGAGCTGCCTGGATCAGATACTGTGCATGCAGGCAGAGATTTATGTTTGGCATAGACAGCATTGCTGAAGGGCCTCTTCCAGTGCTGTGCTGATCAATGTTCTATGTTCTAATTGAGAGCAGTCACTTGAAACAGATATTTTGGAGATGAATTAATGCAGACTGTAAGGCAAGACAAGTGAGCAGATAAAATATCTCATGCAAATCAAATGTGCTAATTTCTTTCTTAGAGATATTTATCACATTCCAAAGCCGATTTCCAAGCAGGTTGGGTTCAGGAGTGAGATGTTACTATTCAAGAAATGGAGGTCTAATCTACGGTGAAAATGAACGATTCCTTCCAACACCGTGGACTAGCTTCAATCGATTTGCTTGGCTCTGGAGAGGATTTTCATATTTTAATCAGCGAAGGAATAATTATTTCAACAACGTTTTACCAAGTTTGCAAACTTCCTACAAAGGTAAGAAAAACCGATGTTACTGACCCTCTGCGTCCAGTTTATGCACTCTCAGCCTATTAAGCCAATTAGTCCATTGTCACCAATTTCCACTGAAGAATTGAGGAAAGACGGCTGAATGTTTTGGCTGTTCCCATCAGCAAAATACTTTAGTCAATTACATTGTGGAGAACCCAGATAGAAAAAAATATATGAAAAAATTTACAGGTAATGTAATTTGTTGAATTCACAAACAGTGCAGATACTAGAAACCAAAACCGAGAATTTTGGAAACACTCAGTATCAACGGAGAGAACTGGTAAACAATCCACGTCAAACACCTGACGATTCTTACAAATGTATCGGTGTAAATCTTGTTTGTTCATAAAAAAATTTTTTTTTCCTCAGCTCTTTTCAATTCACCCACCTCTTTCTTTCAGATGTTTTAAATAAAGATCCATGTTCTCTTGTCGCAAGCAGGGTAGAATCTTGATCATTTTTTCATCAATTCGGAGTTAAATAATCATGACTGTCTAAAGTAAAACCTGAAGGGATGGAGACATTCAAAGGAAGTATCACAATAGTGATGTGGGGCTCGGGATCTGAGAGTAGCTCAAATTATCTGCAGACACAAAACTGACTCCAGTATTTTTATTGGGATTCCATTCTTTAGGAGAAGGCATCCATTTTAAGGAAAATTCTGTAGGAAGGAACTGTATATGTTTGTTTAAACCGAAGATTAACACACAAAGCTGGACAAACTCAGCAGGTCAGACAGCTTCTCTGGAGAAAATGAATCAGTGACGTTGCGGGTTGAAACCCTTCTTCAGAAGAGTCACCTATTGCTTTTCTCCAGAGATGCTGTCTGACCCACTGTTACTCCACCTTTCCGTATCTATTTCAGGAAAATTCTCCTTTGTTCCCAGAACCTTATGAGGATGTTGCCTGGACTCGAGGGTCTGAGCTATAGGGAGAGGTTGAGTAGGCTGGGACTCCTTTAAGCACGGTTGGATGAGGAGTGATCTTATAAAGGTGTATAAAACCATGAGAGGAATAGTCCAAGTTGGTGCACAGTGTCTCTTGCCCAGTGTAGGAGAATCAAGGACCAGAGGACATGAGTTTAAGGTGAAGGGGAAAGGATTTAATAGGAATCTGAGGGGTAACCTTTTCACTCAAAGGGTGGTGGGTGTATGGAACAGGCCACCAGAAGAGGTAGTTGAGGCTGGGACTATCCCAACATTTAAGAAACAGTTAGACAGGTACATGGATAGGGCAGGTTTTGAAGTATATGGACCAAACGCGGGCAGGTGGGACTATGGTAGCTGGGACATGTTGGCCTGTGTGGGCAGGTTGGGCTGGAGGGCCTGTTTCCACGCTGTATCACTCTGACTCTAACTAATATTGGAAATATATATGATCAGCATTTTTCCAAGTGGTGTAGGACATGTTTCATGTTAATATGAACGCTTTCTATCATTAATCATTTTTCACTGTTAAACTATAGAAATGGAAGTTGATCCATACAATGACTGCTGCAGAGACTCTGGTGATGGTTATTTCTGTTTACTTTACCGGCTGGTGAGACCTAGCGACCATTGCTTTGGATACAGACCCCCACGGATAGGTACTGTATTTCATTTAAAGTATTTGAATAAATTGTGTAGGAAAGAACTGCAGATGCTGGTTTGAATCGAAGATAGACATAAAATGCTGGAGTAACTCAGCGGGACAGGCAGCATCTCTGGATGGAAGGAAGGGCTGACGTTTCAGGTCGAGGCCCTTCTTCTGTGGAATTGATCCTTGGGGGGAATGTTTGGCTCTGAATTTGTAATCCTGGAGTCACAGCAAGTGAACAGATCAGCCACCAATATCTGACCATTTTTTATTTCTCAAACATTATTTTTACAGAGATCAGCAAGTGTTCAACTTGATTTTAAATAAATATGCATGTATAACTGCATTCTTTAATGAATCCCCATCTTGAGTAGCAGAGTACATTCTAATGTATCTGCTATTTATGCATTCAAAATTCTCTTGCAACTAACAACAATTTCTAACAAGTCTAAATCTCCTCTGCCTTCCACTTCAGCTCAATACCATTAGAGTGTCCAGAATGCAGTGAATAGGTTGCACTGTGCTCTTCGGATTAAGTATTAAGTATTAGCCTAATCAAAACCAAGCTGTGAATAAAAGTCCATGGATAGCCTACATAAGATTGATTTGTTCTTAGTGACAATAAGCTCAAATGTGAAAATTTGCATATTTGTAGATTGGATATTTTTAAGGCAGAGATAGATAGATTGTCCATTAGTGTAGGTGTCAGAGGTTATGGGGAGAAGGCAGGAGAATGGGGTGAGGAGGGAGAGATAGATCAGCCATGATTGAATGGCAGACAAGACTTGATGGGCCGAATGGCCTAATTCTGCTCCTATTCCTTTTGACCTTAAAAAGCATGTTTAGTTTATTTACATCCATAAGAGCAATGCAGTTGTAGTCTGATAAGCACCAACATCCCCTTTGATGATCTGGCATCTCATGTGGTAGTTATCAAATTGGGTTATTTTTGCTGAATTTTATATTAATGCCATTTAGACTTTGAATATAGAATTGCAGCATTGCCGATTGTTCTTTAAATTATAAGGAGATGACATCAAGTTCAGAAATTTATTTTAAAGTTTATGCTGTAACCTTACTGTATACCACTGTATGTCACTGTAATTTATGCATAAAGTATGTTATGTGTTGCATATTTTGAGCATTTCTCATGCGACTGGCATCTTCATGAAACTGCCAACCCATTCCTCATGGATTTTGGATGGCTGAGAATATTCTGTTTTGGAATGAAACTTGGAGACATCATTGTGACATCAACAATGTGTTTGCATGGGCAACGGCCATTTTTATTTTTCGCTCATTTACTACAAGGTGTTGGTAACAATATAATTCCAACATTTAGGAAGGAGATGAGGAGGAATTTCTTTAGTCAGAGGATGTCGAATCCGTGGAATCCTTTGCCACAGAAGGCTGTGGAGGACAAGTCAGTGGATATTTTTAAGGCAGAGATAGATCGATTCTTCATTAGTACGGGTGTCGGGGGTTGTGGAGAGAAGGCAGGAGAATGGGGTTCGGAGGGAGAGATAGATCATGCACGATTGAATGGCAGAGTAGACTTGATGGGCCGAACGGCCTAATTCTGCTCTTTGCACTTGTGACCTTGTGACCTAATGAACATAACATAATCCTCTACCTCGCTTATCTCAGCTATGGAGAATATTGAAAAATAAGTATTCAACACATGGTTGTTGATAGGGCGCAGTGGTAGAGTCGCTGCCCAACAGCGAATGCAGCGTCAGAGACCCGGGTTCGATCCTGACTTCGGGTGCTTTTCCGTACGGAGTTTGTACGTTCTCCCCGTGACCTGCATGGGTTTTCTCCAAGATCTTTGGTTTCCTCCCGCACGCCAAAGACGTACAGGTTTGTAGGTTAATTGGCTTGGTGTATGTGTAAATTGTCCCTAGTGTCCGTAGGCTAGTGTTAATGTGCGGGGATCGCTGGTCAGCGCGGACCCAGTGGGCCGAAGGGCCTGTTTCCATGCTGTATCTCTACACTAAACTCAACTAAATTGCAACTACAATTTACAACTAACATCCAGTGAAAAAAACAATGTGAATGAAGAACTGCAGATGCGAAGAGAAAATTATGGTGCTGCCTCTGCTTAAACCCTAATTGAAAAGGAATCAAACAAGGTTGTTTAATATATTTTATGTGAGTTGTTCTTAACAGAGTGCTGTAAGCACTTCAGCTATTTCAAAATCAGTGCAAAATGAACAAAATATGGAGCCTCTCCAATTTAATTGCTCACTGATGCTATTTCGATGCATCAAATGGCTACATCTTAATTTTAATAATAGACTTTAAAGTTACTTTTTTGTTACACTTACCAGGTTTCTTCTTTGGAGATCCTCATGTGGTGACCCTGGATGGAACAAAATACACATTTAATGGTCTGGGTGAATTTGTTCTATTAAATGTGAAAGATGAAAATAATACGATTACCTTCCGTCTACACGGTCGAACCCTCAGAGCTGGAGAAAATAGAACATCAAAGGCAACAAACTTTGTAGCACTGGCAGCACAAGGACCCAATGGAACAAAGGTATTGGTTATATGGATTCATATAATTCATAGGATTCATAGTATTCTGCATTATTCTAATAAAAATCTTGCCATCTGTGAAGTGGCATTTTAGTTCAGCCACTCATTCTGTGGCGGCTGGAATTTCATTGATCGCTTGCTGTGCGCAGAATGCTTTTTCATACGTTGGCAATAATGTTTCCGGGGACAGTTGTACAACCAAATAAATGTTTCCAATTGATCCAACATCACATATGGCATGAAATAAATTCAGTTTGTATCAATGAATTGTAAAGGTCTATTTAAATCTTGGTATTTGTCTGTAACATAGCTACTGCGTATTGGAAAAGCCCAAATAAATTGCTAGCAGTGAGTCGAATGTGTTTTCATGCAGTTGGCAATAACCTATCCTAAGACGGTTATACAACTAAATAAACGTTTCCAATCAATTCAACATCATGAAATAAAAAAGCTTACAAATCAATTGTAAAGATGTGTTTAAATATTGGCAATTGTTTGTAACATAGCTACTGTGTAGTGGACTAGGGGAAGCTAGAGAGGAAATAGCAGATGTTCTGACTGAGATATATGATCATCATTAGACATAGGGGAGGTTCTGAAAGACTGGAGGGTGGCTAATGTGCCACTTTTTCAGAAATGCTGTAAGGAATAGCCTGGGAACAGTAGACTAGAGGGCCTAACATATGTGGTAGGGACATTACTGGAGAGTATTCTGAGGTAAAATATATATATGAATTTATATGCTTTCACTCAAGAAACTCATTTACTTTCCGATGAATTCATCCCTTTAAGAAGGAGATAGCCAGGTCAAGTCATATCCGCTTCATATTCTTCTTACGCAAGAGGAGTTGCAATACTTGTGCACAAATCTGTTCCACTACAGATTCATAAAACCATACAGGATCCAGCAGGCAGATTTGTAATCATTCAGGGCTCATTACTAAATCAAGAAATAAATTTAGTAAGTGTATATGGCCCTGATAGCAATGATACAAATTTTAATAATAATCTGTTTCTTACTTGATCAACAATACATGGTTTCATCAGTATAGCAGGAGACTTTAACTGTACTCTTAATCCAAAATTGGATAAATCCTCAGGAGTGGATACTTCTCATATGCAGTGTCGGAAAATAATCCAACAGTTTATGTGTAAGTTGATTCTTTGTGATATTTGGAGATATAAAAATCCTTCAATATTCAAGGCGGGAATATTCATGTCACTCTGCTGCTCGTAATTCCTATTCACGCACAGATTATTTCCTCATTTCTAAACCAATGATAACCTGTGTGAACGATTCAGTGTATAAAAGTATTGTTATTTCAGATCATGCTTTACTACTAGTTAATTATAGCGTTAGGACAGCTAGTAGAGGCCTTGCTGTGTGGAGATTAAGCCCACGATGGTTACATGATAAAAAAATCCTAGAATTTATTGGAAAAAATATTGATACTTATTTCCAACTGAATACAACTCAAACTTCAGCATCAACTAGATGGGAGACATTTAAAGCCTATAATCGAGGGCAAATGGTCAGTTATACAAGTAGCAGCTCAAATAAACAACACCTGAAATTGATAGTTAGAAAAAGATATTAAAGAACTTGAGATAGAAATTAATCTTTACGATATAAAAGAGACCAGACAGAAATTGGCAATTCTCAAAGCACAGTATTACGAATTGTCCACAAATAAAGCAACATCCAACCTAATGAAACTGAAACAGACATTTTGTGATTAAGGAGAGAAGGCAGAAAAGCTATTGGCCTGGCGTATAAAATCATTGCAAAATGAAAGATCAATTTTGGAAATTGAATCTGAGAAAGGGACAACAATAATAAATCCACAAGAAATCAACAATATTTTTAAATCATACTACTCAAAACTCTATACCTCAGATGTTCCAGCCATTTCACAGACCCTCCACAACCTCCTAGACCAGTTAGAGATACCTGTTGTAGAAGAAGGAGCTAAAGATGAGCTTAATTGTCCAGTTGTACTATCAGAACTGTCGGAGGCCATTGTCAGTATGAAAGGAGGAAAGGCATCAGGGCCAGACGGTATACCTATTGATATTTATAAAAAGTTTAAGGACAAGCTACTCATCCCATTATGAGACATGTTTGAAGAATCAGTTGGAAAGGGTGAGCTGCCACCATCACTATGGAATGCATTTATAACTTTAATATTAAAGCCAGGAAAGCCCTCCACAAAGTGCGAATCCTTTCACCCTATCTCTTTAATTAACTCCGATGTGAAAATAATAGCAAAAGTTCTTGCACGGAGGCTTGAGAAACACCTGCCATCTATTGTTGCTCTACATCAAAATGGTTTTATTAAAGACAGGGCTTCCATAATATACGTAGAGTGCTGAATATTATGCATGCAAAGAGGCACCAGATGCGGCTGTGGTAGGACTTGATGCTGAAAAAGCCTTTGATAGGGTCGAACATGAATACCTATTTGAAGTGCTTAATCGTTTTGGAATTGGCAGTTACTTCCTCAACTGGATCAAAGTCTTATATTATGATTCACGGGCTTCAGTGATGACCAATTATATGGGATCAGAACAGTTTTCTCTCTTCAGAGGCACACGGCAAGGGTGCCCCCCGTCACCTCTACTTTTTGTTCTGGCCATTGAGCCTTTAGCTATTGGAATTAGAAGCAATAGCGAAAATGAATGATATTGAGAATAAAATAGGAATGTATGCGGATGATATAGTACTTTTTTTAATGGATCTGAAACAATCGATACCCACTTTACTAGATTTAATTGAAACATACCGAAGTTTTTCAGGTTATAAAGTTAATACATCTAAATCTATGATCCTATTTCTTAAAAGTTCTGGAAGACTAACCCCTCCGCTACGTACTCCTTTCAGAAATGTTTTGGAAAGTTTTACATATCTTGGAGTAAAAATCACTCCAACAATAGAATTCATTGTGCCCACTAACTATAATCCGGTTGTTGACTCAGTGGTAGAATCTATTAACAGATGGAAATCCTTACCATTATCCATGATTGGACGTATTAATGTTCTCAAAATGAACATCTATCTATCTATTATACTACTAAAACTCAGATCTTGTGTATGAATAAATATATATATATATGAATATATTTCTTTGTTTGTATCAGTGATTTCGGCTGATTTCGGCAAAACGGTGAACACAATTTTTGCACCGCCTTAATCACCACGCTGAACGCTGGTCGAAAATGACATGTTCATTTAATTTGGTCGTATATTTTTTAAGTTACAGAGGTTTTAAAGTTAAAACATTTTATTTCTAACCGATTTTTTCAAGGTCTTCAGCGTGTGAAGTCACAATGCCCCTGTGAGATGAGCTTGCGCTGCCCCCCCCCCCCTCCCACTGATTTATTGAAGGTTTTCAGCGTGGCGTTGCTGTGCGTCTGTGCGTATGACGTCAGCACGCACGCGCGGCCTCTCCTCACTCGCACCAACAACATGGACGCAATTAGCGGAGCCGCCCGCTCGCAATCACCGGCTCCCCTCTCCTCTCTCCCCTTGCTTCTCTCCTCTCTCCCACACCCGGGAGACCCTCTCCCCGCTATCGCCCAGAACCAGCGCGCCGCCGCCCTATCCGTCTCCAGTAGTCCGGGCTCGGCCACGCCACAGTAACGGCCGCGCTCCGCAGCTCCCTCCTCCTCCCTGCACGATCCGTAAGTGCTTTTCGCAGGGACCACGGGGGGGGGGGGGGGCTGGTAGGGAAAGGGGGTGGGGGAGAGTAACGGTGGGGGCGACGGGGAGGGTGGGAGGAGGAGAGAGTGGGGGTGGGAGGAAGCATAGTGGGACTGGGGAGGGGGACAGCAGGGGTGGGGGGTTGGTGCTGGGGGCAAGAGAGAGTAGGGGAAAGGGGTGTGCTGGGGAAAGGGGGGTGGGGGAGAGTAAGAGTGTGTCTGGGGGAGAGAGAATGGAGGGGGTCTGAGAATGGGGACTGGGGAGGGGGACAACAGGGGTCGTGCGGAGGGGGTTGGTGGTGGGGGAAAGAGGGGTAATGGGAAAAGGGGAGGTCGTGGGGAAAGGGGGGGTGAGGGGAAAGTAAGAGTGCGGCTGGGGGAGGAGAGAATGGGGGGTGTGGGAATGGGCCCAACGGGCCCACTTTGCTAGTATATTACTAAAACTCTGTGTCCGTGTGTTTGTGTGTTTGTCCGTATGTGTGTACAGCTTAACTTTTGACGCTCGCGCAGACAAAATGGTACACCATAGCGCTACAATTTTTGCACCACGGTATTCACCATTATCCTGGCCATATATTACAATTACGTTCATTCAAATTGAAGCTACATTTTTAAAGCTAGAGAGATTTTAAAGTTTAAAATTTTCATTTCTAACCCATTTTTTGAAGGGCTTCAGCGTGTGACGTCACAATGGCACCCGTGCGCCTATGAGAGATCAGCTCGTGCTCCCCGCCGGAGGGGAGGAGGAGGGGTAGGAGGAGGGGGAGGGGGGAGGAGGAGGGGAGGAGGAGGGGGGGAGGAGGAGGAGGGGAGGAGGAGGAGGGGAGGAGGAGGAGGAGGGGGGGAGCAGGAGGGGAGGAGGAGGAGGAGGGGAGGAGGGGAGGAGATGGGGGGGAGGAGGAGGAGGGGGGGAGGAGGAGGAGAGGGGAGGAGGGGGGGTGGGGAGTAGGAGGAGGGGGGAGTAGGAGGGGGAGGAGGAGGGGGAGGAGGAGGGGGGAGGGAGGAAGGGATGGAGGAAGAGGAGGGGGGGAGGAGGAGGAGGGGGGAGGGAGGAGGGGGGGAGGAGGAGGGGGGGAGGAGGAGGGGGGAGGAGGAGGGGAGGAGGGGGGAGGAGGAGGGGGAGGAGGGGGGAGGAGGAGGAGGGGGAGGAGGAGGGGGAGAGGAGGAGGGGAGGAGGAGGGGGAGGAGGAGGAGGGGGGAGGAGGAGGAGGGGGGAGGAGGAGGAGGGGGGAGGAGGAGGAGGGGGGGAGGAGGAGGAGGCGGGGAGCGCACTCCATTCCCACCTCAACCCCCCTCCATTCCCACCTCAACCCTCTGTTAAAACTCCCCCAAACCTTTCCTGCATTAACTGAAATTGGCTTGGGGGGATGGAGTGGGTTAGTTGGGGGAGGAGGGGGGGATAAGGGGGGATTGAGTGGGAGGTTGAGGGTGCTACAATACAAGAGAGGCTTTGGGTCCAGGCCTCACTCAATCATACCCTCTCCCCTTCCCTGCCCCCTCCTCTATGAGGAATGGGCCCAACGGGTCCACTTGGTCTAGTCCTTCCTAAATTCCTTTACCTCTTTCAGACCATCCCGCTGGCTCCCCCTTTTAACTTTTACTAGAATGAAAGAGCTTTTTCATAACTATATTTGGAATAGTAGACGTTCAAGGCTTCGCTTAACCCTGTTGTACTTACCTTATGACAGAGGTGGGTTAAAACTCCCAAACCTCCAGGGATACTATCTGGAGGAAAATCCTCCTCTATCCCAATTTTCACCAATCTGGGGAAATAGAAACTTTACGCCAGGCACTAATGACTTGGGTTTTAAGATATGGGCGGACAAGGGTATCAGTAAAATCTCAGATTTATATAATATTGATATTCTTTTAAGTTTCAATGAAGTAAAATAAAAATTCGGAATTGACTCAAAACATTTTTTTAAGTATCTCCAGATTAGAAACTTCATAGTTTCATAGCAAAGCTCACTAGGTCTACCAACTTAAAACTCTTTAGAAAAGACGGCTTTAAACCATCATGAGGCAGGTTGCCAAATCTCACGGTTTTACCAAATTATTATAGCTAAAGCAAAGGAATCTTCAGAAGATAAAAGGCTTGCGTGGTGTTCAGATCTTGATGAAGAAATTACTGTAGAAGAATGGCAGGATATATGTTTACAATCTCAAGTCCAAACAATAAATACGCGGTTCAAATTACTCCAGTACAAATGGATAATGACACTATATATTACTCCTGTTTTACTGCATCACATTTTTTTCATATTTTATTTCATATTTCAGATACAGCGCGGAAACAGGCCTTTTCGGCCCACCAAGTCCGCGCCGCCCAGCGATCCCCGCACACTAGGGACAATTTTTTAATTTATTTTTACATTTACCCAGTCAATTAACCTACATACCTGTACGTCTTTGGAGTGTGGGAGGAAACCGAAGATCTCGGAGAAAACCCACACAGGTCACGGGGAGAACGTACAAACTCCTTACAGTGCAGCACCCATAGTCAGGATCGAACCTGAGTCTTCGGCGCTGCATTCGCTGTAAAACAGCAACTCTACCGCTGCGCTACCGTGTCGCCCGAATACACCTGATCTGTGTATCAAATGTGGTGTACATGAGGGTAGCTTGTTTCATTGCCTTTGGGAATGCCCCACCATCCAAGAGTACTGGAAGGAGCTAATAACAACTTTATCTATTGCCACAAAAGAGAAGCTTCCACTATGTCCTAAACTTTGTATTTCCGGGTGTTTTCCAGCAAGTTGTAAACTTAACACTCCAGATAAGAAGATGGTTATATTTTGTCTGCTTGAAGCTAAACATAAAATTGCTTTGTCATGGAAATCAGTTTATAGACCAAACAAGCAAAGTTGGGTTGATGAATTACTGCAGTGTCTTGCTTTGGAAAAACTTACATATATTGTTAAGGGGAAATACGACACTTTTCAAAAGATTTTCGGGATCTTTTATGAAATTTCTGGAGGGGGAAGATTTTACTGAGGCCTTGTAGGGAACTGCTGACTGTCTTTATTTTCATTGTGATTATTGTCTGGTTAGGTTATTAAAGGTGGGAACAGTTTATATATATATATATATAGATTCTATATACTAAAACTCAGATCTTGTGAATATATATATATGTTTGTATATATATTTCACTGATTGCGGCTGATTACGGCAAAACGGTAAATCGTAGAGCCACAATTTTTGAACCGCTTTAATCACCACGCTGAACGCTGCTGGAAAATTATTTTTTTATTTGATTCGGTCGTGTATTTTTTAAGTTACAGAGGTTTGAGTAAAATAAAAAAAATTCCAGCCGTTTTTTCCATGGCCTTCAGCGTGTGACGTCAAAATGCCCATGTGACAAGAGCTCGCGCAACCCCCCTCCTACTGATTTATTGAAGGCTTTCAGCGTGGTGCGTCTGTGCGTATGGGCTCCCCTCTCCTCTCTCCCCTTGCTTCTCTCCTCTCTCCCACACCTGGGAGACCCTCTCCCCGCTATCCCCCCCCCGGACCTTTCACTGATGCGCTCCCCCCCCCCCCCCCCGGACCTTTCACTGATGCGCTCCCCCCCCCGGACATTTCACTGATGCACTCCCCCCCCCCCCCGGACCTTTCACTGATGCCGCTCCCCCGCCCCCCCCGGACCTTTCACTGATGCGCTCCCCACCCCCCCGGACCTGTTGGTGCTGGGGGAAAGAGAGAGTAGGGGAAAGGGGTGTGCTGGGGAAAGGGGGGAGAGTAAGAGAGTGTCTGGGGGAGAGAGAATGGTGGCGGGGTCTGAGAATGGGGACGGAGGGGAACAACAGGGGTCGTCCGGAGGGGGCTTAGTGGTGGGGGAAATAGGGGTACTGGGAAAAGGGGAGGTCATGGGGAAAGGGGGGGTTGGGGGAGGAGAGAATGGGGGGGTGGGAATGGGCCCAACGGGCCCTCTTCGCTAGTATATATATAAACATGTACTATAGCAGAAAGGTGCCTTACTTCCTTTATATTTAAAGTGCCTTTAGGTGCCTAAAAGTGACCTTGCTGTTGATGTGCCTTGTTATGTTATATTATGTTATGTTAAATGTTTTTGTATGCTATTTGAAAAAGCAATAAAAATAATATTAATAATAGAAATGCTGTAAAGAAAAGCCTGGGAACTGTAGACTAGAGGGCCTAACATCTGTGGTAGGCACATTACTGGAAAGTATTCTGAGATAAAAATTAAAAATGCATATGGATTGACTGCGGTTGTCAGCATACTGCTTTTGCACTTTTATCTTATGAATATGAGCTTTTTGAAGAAGTAACCAAAAATGTTAATAGACAATAGACAATAGACAATAGGTGCAGGAGTAGGCCATTCAGCCCTTCGAGCCAGCACCGCCATTCAATGCGATCATGGTTGATCAATCTCAATCAGTACCCCGTTCCTGCCTTCTCCCCATATCCCCTCACTCCACTATCCTTATGAGCTCTATCCAGCTCTCTCTTGAAAGCATCCAACGAACTGGCCTCCACTGCCTTCTGAGGCAGAGAATTCCACACCTTCACCACTCTCTGACTGAAAAAGTTCTTCCTCATCTCCGTTCTAAGTGGCCTACCCCTTATTCTTAAACTGTGGTCCCTTGTTCTGGACTCCCCCAACCTTTTTGGTTACTTCTTTCCCCTTAACATGTTTCCTGCCTCTAATGTGTCCAATCCCCTAATTATCTTATATGTTTCAATAAGATCCCCCCTCATCCTTCTAAATTCCAGTGTATACAAGCCTAATTGCTCCAGCCTTTCAACATACGACAGTCCCGCCATTCCGGGAATTAACCTAGTGAACCTACGCATGTTAATGAGGGCAAAGCTATCGCTGTTGTCCATTTGGACTTCAGCAAGGCATTTGATAGGGTTCCGCATGGTAGACTGCTCAAGTAGGTTAGCTTGCATGGGATCCAGGGAGAGCTAGCCAACTGGATCGAGAATTGGCTTCATGAAAGGAAGCAGAGAGTGATCGTGGAAGGTTGTTTTTTGGACTGGAGGCCTGTATGGTTCAGGGATCAGGGCTGGGCCAATTGCTGCTTGTGCTTTATGCCAATGATTTGGATGAGAAAGTAGAAGGCATGATTAGTAAGTTTGCAGAAGACATTAAAGAGGGTGGTATCATAGAAAGTGAAGATGTTATCACAAATTACTGCAGAATCTTGATCAGTTGGGCAAGAAAGCTGAGGAATAGTTAATGAAAAAAATAAGTGTGAGGTGTGACATTTTGGGAAGTCAAACCAGGGCAGGATCTACACAGTAAATGGCAGGGCCCTGGGTGGTATTGTAGAGCAGAGGGATCTAGGAGTTCATGTACATAGTTCCTTGAAAGTGTTGGCACAGGTAGGTAGCGTGGTCAAGAAAGCTTTCAGCACATTGGCCTTCTTCAGTCAGGGCATTAAGTAAAGAAGTTGGAATGTTATGTTACAGTTATACAATATGTTAGTCAGGCAGCATTTGGAGTATTGTCTTCAGTTTTGTTCACGCTGTTGTAGGAAGGATGTTGTTAAGCTGGAAAGAGTGCCGGGAAGATATACGGGGATGTTGTCAAGATTTGAGGGACTGAGTTATAGAGAGTGGCTGGGCAGGCTAAGACTATATAGCTTGGAGTGCAGGAGGATGAGAGGTGATTTTACCGAGGTATATAGTCAAGAGTCAAAAGTGTTTTAATGTCATGTGTCCCAAAACAGAACAATGAAACTAGTGCAAGACAAAAACAATGCCTCTATGTGTATGTACTTTGGAGCTAATTTTGGAGGTTGTAATGTTCAATAGCCTGATGGTTGTTGGAGAGAAAGTTGATCCTGAACCTGGATGTTACAGTTTTCATGAGGGGAATTGATAGGGTGAATATACAGAGTCTTTTACCCAGAGTCGGGGAATCAAGAACCGTTGGACATAAGTTTAAGGTGAGAGGGGAAAAATGTAATTGGAACACGAGGGGCAACTTTTTCCACAAAGAGGTGACGGGTATATGGAATGAGCTGCCAGAAGAGATAGTTGATGCAGGTACCATAACAATATTTACAAGACATTTGGACAGGAACATGGGTGGAAAAGGTTGAGAGGAATGTGGGCCAAATGCAGGCAGGTGGGACTTGTGTAGATGGACAGTATGGGCAAGTTGGGCCAAAGGGCCTGTTTTCTTGTTGCATGACGATGACTCTATAACTAGGTTTGAAAATAATTTAGAATATTATTGTAACCTTGGCAATGAGCAACCTTATTTGCCATCAGCAACTGTGACAAAATCACAAGCACACTGCACTCTTGTTCTTCTTAGTCCGCAATTAAATCTACACACCTGGTCCTCAAATCAGATCGGTGTGAAAATAACTGTATCATGGGTTTTCACTCTGGTCTCAGATTAACATGGCAAATTGGACCGTAATAAAATCAAGGCCCAACCATTTTTTAAAAACATCCTGTTGGATTACTGCTGTTTCACTTCTTAGTGCAGAATAAAATTATTTGAACTGAATGAAGGGGGAACATCTGTTGCAATAATCCCTCTCCCTCCCCTTCCCCACCTCCCATTAAATCTTTCACCACCCTCACCTCAACACAAACTAATCTCACCCAGGTGACTAGGTTAAAATCAAGACATCAGTTTGTGCTCAAAATATCTATTCCGAATAACCAGAGAATTTTATATTCAGCTTATTCTTCAACATTTTCAAGAGCGCTTTTTAAAAAAAGAATTAAGGGAATCTAATTAAGATGTTTACCAGAATGATCCCAAGAATGAGTCGTTTGAGTAGCTCACCTACGATGAGCGTTTGATGGCACTGGGCCTGGACTCGCTGGAGTTTAGAAGAATGAGGGGGACCTTATTGAAATGTACAGAATAGTGACAGGCTTGGATAGAGTGGATGTGGAGAGGATGTTTCCACTAGTGGAAGAGTCTAGGACTAGAGGTCATAGCTTCAGAATTAAAGGATGTTCATTTAGGAAGGAGGTGAGGAAGAATTTCTTTAGTCAGAAGGTGTAATTCTTTGCCAAGTCAGTGGATATATTTAAGGCAGAGATAGATTGATTCTTGATTAGTGCAGGCATCAGAGGTTATGGGGAGAAGGCAGGAGAATGGGGTTAGGAGGGAGAGATAGATCAGCCATGATTGAATGGCGGAGTAGACTTGATGGGCCGAATAACCTAATTCTGCTCCTATCACTTATGTTCTTATAATACAATTATGTTTGCAAATATTTGGCACCCATTTTTTTTAGATGCAGGCAATGAAATAATGTTCTTTTTACAGGTTGAGTGGAATCTCAAGAATGAAGATGAACTAACGCTCCTGGTCGATGGGAATGTTGTAACTGTAACAGGTTGGAATGAATAGTCCTTGCCTTAATTAATTCCTATTGCACAATAAAATTAAAATAGCTGCTACAATATGAAATAATCCTGGACTGATATTTAGCAGAAATGTATGTAATAGAGATTCTGGGTACCAAATGCGTATCACCCTATCAAAGGAACAACTGGTCGGCCAGATCAAAATCTCTTTCACGTTTCTTCCTCATTTCAACTATTCTAATGAATTCCAGTAGCAAAGAGATCACTAGTTTGTCTATGAGGGCCACATTAGATACATTGTCCTCTCCTCTCCTTACAGATGTAGCCCATTATTGCTCTCTATGTAAACTGGAATATAGATCAAGAAGATGCTTCAGCACAGCATTGGCCGTGGGTCACATCAGCCATCGCAAGGGCACATTAAACCTGTTGACCAGGTTCATTCCCTGTTCAACAGGGAATGCTGTTGCCATAAACCCAGTTCCTGCTTCTCCACAGCTACACGATGCGCCCACATCTTGGTGCATACCTGGCTTCTCTGAAACCTGTAGCTTCAGGTAATTAGAACTGACATTGAAGGAAGCAAGGATTTGGTCAGGTCCTCTGCACACCTATGATGATGATAATGATAGCTTGGTGCAGTGAAATCCCTTGTTTTTCCGTGCAAAATACACAAAAGAGTCACCGCAAAGATGCCGTCAAAGTTATACAAAGCACTCGTCCCTTCTTTGTCCGGCCCCCACGCTGCGTCCCCCTTTGTCTCAGCGACAGGTCCCGTGTACCTGGGTCCGTCCACCATCTCGGCCTGACCTCGACCTCGGTCCGTCCACGACCTTGAAGCTCCGTCTCCGGCCCAACTCTGTTTGAGACTCTGACCCGACCTCGAGGTTCCGACCCAACCTCGTCTGCGGGGTCTCCGACTCGTCACCGGCCCAACTCGACATCAGAGCTCGACCCGACCAGCGCGTCTCGACCAATCACTCTGCACTGGCGTCTTGGCAGCCCACGGTGCCCACAGGGGCGAGTCCTCCCCAATCGTCTGACTGTAGCGTCGAATCGGGCCTGCTCACTGGGAGTGCCCCAGCCCACTGCTTAATCCCGCCTCATCTGCTCCCAAGGTGGGGATTTCCATAGAGGAGCTTCTGAGATATCCTCGTGTTTTAGTGATTGTGCCCCCCCCCGCCATTGATGGGTCCTCTGTGGCCTCCCGTTCTGCTTTCCGCTGAAATGTTGGTCATTTTCCCCCCTTTGCTTAGAATGAGACCAGTTACACAATTTCTGCAGTTCTGCTCTTTAGATTTCTGTTCAGGTTCGATGTCTCTGCCGGATTCTGGTCTTTCAGTAGGTGATAGCCGACCAGCAGCAAACAATAGTCAGACACAAACATGTTGGTGGACGTGACCGTGAACACAAACTAGAAACCTCTTCAGCCCTGACTGACTCAGCAGGTCTCCTGCAAGTGCACATCAGCAGCCGAGCTTGATCATAATGTAGTAATACAATATTAGTTGACAATTTTTTCTCTTTCATATGTTTTAAGTTTAAGTGAGTTTTGATATAATCACTGTTGCTTAAGAAGTCCTGTTGTTAAATGAATTCAATTAATATTTATTTTCCAGTGTCGGTCAATATGTATTCAAGAGAGTTAGATATAGCCATGATCATATTGAATGGCGGTACTGGCTCTAAGAACCGAATGGCTTACTGCACCTATTTTCTACGTTTTTCTATGTAATATAGCTTAAGATTTTTTGTTAACAGAAAATTCTACCTATACAAATCAAGTAACCCTGCAGAGGACAACCAACAATGAGACAGTCGCCAGTTTTGAGGGGGGAATATCTCTTACAGTTTCAGGAAAAATGGGAGCTTTGACTTTCACTACTTCATTGGAAAATGCTTTCATAAATAAGACAGAAGGACTCTTGGGTGAGTAACATCACTGTTGACCCTATTACCTCTAAGTGTATCAACTGACGTGTCGAACAAAAGATTAAAACAAGGTTTAGTTTAGTTTAGTACAACTTAATCTTTATTAACACTTGAGTAACTTAAACATGCATGCAAACTATTGACTTCTAATAACTTCTCATTTACTTTACTATTTCAACTTATCACTTTTTAAACTAAATCACCAAACTCATGACTTGGAGTCAGATATTACCCACATGAGTGAATTGGCCAGATTCACTCTGTTGGTAGGGGGTCGTCTTCTCTGAGCTTCAAACTCAGGTCCCTCCTTCTTGCCATGGTTGTTCCCAGGTTGTCACTCCCGATGTCTCTTCTTTATTCTAATTTTCCTTCCATCTTCGAAGGGAAGCCTTTGTTCTAACCAAAAGCCCTCATGGCTTTACGGTGAATCATTTCAAGCTGTCACTCCTCCAAGGGTTGAATAAACAAAACACATCTTCATTCCTTATCAGGCTGGGGACTTCTTAATTACGTCGCTTGTTCACATCTCCTTCTCATTATAGAGTTATTTTGCAATATGTTCGGTCCAGGCACCTTATCATCTCAAGGCCGTGCTGCCTAGTCGTGAAGTTACCTTCAGCTCTGCTCCCACCAGAGGTCAATGACGTGACCGTTTTCACTGGGCTCCTTTGTTCTCCTGGCTCCAGCATTTCACTCTGTCTGTCTTTCGCTAGTAGCATCCTCCCAAAGCCTGTTGGGATACTGGCCATCCTTCCCAGGCCAGATCACCATATTGAGAAACATTGCTGTTCTTTTCTTTGAAAAACAACAATCATGAATAGTCAACAAAGTAATCAAATTGTCAAAATGTATGTCATAATCCTTTCTTATTTAGTCTTGTGACCAGGAAAGTCTCCTGTCTGTCGGCAACTTTTCCTTGATCTGATGCAGCACAGTCTCTGGAACTCTAGCTTGCTCACATTGAGCATATGTTGCAATGGTTCAATACTGCTTTATTTGTCATATATGCAACTGCGCAGTGACATTTATTTTGCATATATTACACATGCGGGTGCCACCATTTTTGGTGCGATTATTCAGTCCAAAAACCGGTTGCCCTGCACACTCAATGTACTGGAACAGTTCCCTCCAACTGATGTCCCTCTCCCCTCCTCGCCCGGCCATCTTTGTGTCCCGAGGGTGCCTCCTGCAGGCTACCTGAAGGTGCTGGAGGGAGGCATTGCTCCAGTACACCCAACCACCAGTCCTTGCTTCTCGCGACCGATTTCCCCAGCTCCGAGGAGGCTGCGGGCAGGGCTCACGGTCTCGCCGACCGCTGAGGCTTCAGGCGAGGTCCTGCTGACCGTGAGATCCTGCGACCGCTGAGCCTTCAGACGAGGTCCTCCTGACCGTGAGATCCTGCCCTGTGATGAGCCTTCAGGCGAGGTCCTGCTGACAGTGAGATCTTGCCCTGTGATGAGCCTTCAGGCGGAATCCCAGTCCCGCCGACCGACGAGTCTTCGGGTTGGGCATCGCAGGCGCGGCACCTTGGGAAGGCCTCCGCCGCTCAGCGCCTCCATAATATATCGATTAATGCCGAATGAATTGCTCTGACCCGAACCCATTCACATGTGTTGCAGCTCAGTGCTTCACCTAATCAAATCTTGTTTGATATTATAATCGGCAAATATTTACACTTATTTAATATCTACTTTGTTTTTTAATTAATTTTTATTAAAAGTTATTGTCTGCATTATTTTAGTTTAGTATTAGTATAAAAATAAAACTTGCAATAAATTCAAATCTTTCCAATCTGAAGCTAAAGTGAAACAAACATGCTACCACAAAGATTGAAGGCACATGGCAGCATCTCTTTCCCTCTGCACCAAATTTCCAATGCTGACCAAATTGCTATCTGATCAAAATTTGTTATAATGTGCCTCGATGGAAGAAACAAAGCTTTAGAGATGAAATTTCAGAATAGCGGGGTTGGTGGTGGTGGGGGCGGGGGGTGAGGGGGGGTTGTGTTAATGTTTTCACCTGAATTACAAAATGAAATTATCTGGCTTGGATCACATTTAGGACTAGAAGACCTGTTCAAACCAATACACTGTTTCTCATGTCTCTGCTAAGAGTTTAGACTTATTTTAACTGCTTGTAAATTCACATTTTCTGGATGTTCAAGAGTGTTTTAAGTGTCATATGTCCCATATAGAATAATGAAATTCTTACTAGCAGCAGCACAACAGAATTTGTGCACATAGTTCACTGTAAACAATATAATAAACTAGAAAAAGTTTATATAAATATATACACACATAATAATAAAAGAGAAAAAGTATATATATATATATATATATATATATATACGCACACACACACAAACACACAGGCAAATACACACACATTCACATAAATTCACAAAAGCTAAGAAACAATAATTGTGCAAAAAGACAAAACCAATGCCCCCAAGTCTATGTAGTTCAGAGCTTATTTGGAGGTTGTAGTGTTTAATAGCCTGATGGCTGTTGGGAATTTCCTGAACGTGGGCATTAGTTTTCATTTTACAGTTCATTTCTCCTCAATTTAGTTGGTAGTATAAAGACATTTTAGAAGTTTTGCACCCGAGTAAAGTATTGGAATAGGTGGTATAACTACAAAATTCTTTCCCGTTTTTGTTTCTAGGAGTCTGGAATGATGACAAAACAGATGACTTTAAAACTGCTGATGGACAATACCTTGAATATGATGGAATTAAATTGCCCAATGACACTCAGATTTTCTTTGACTTTGGTCTTACATGTGAGCCACGGTTTTCATGTACTTCAATATATTGTTCTAGTTAATGAAATGACTTGCCTAGTATTTAATTAATTTCCTAATTATATCATAATTCTGATTACATTTCTCTGTGTTTTCTAGGGAAAACAACAGCGAAAGACAGTATATTTACATATAACACAACTGCTGGAGAGACTTGGTACACTTACAACAACAACAGTTTTGTGCCTAAATTTTATGATGAGCTTTTGCAAACTACAGACAAAGAGAGAATCAGCAAAGCTAATGAAACGTGCCAAGGAAATGATGATTGTATTTTTGATATTTTGAGTACAAACGATTTTTCCTTTGGAGCAGCAACATTACAAAACGTGAATTCATTTGCAGCACAGAACAGCACAATGAGTATGTATTGTGTCTATGTTTTCTTTGCTAATGTTATCATTGACACAGTTATTCATGATGTTGGAGCTGGGGATGGATTATTATTCCAGATTTTTCTTTATTCTTAATGGCAGATTTGTTTTGTTACACTTGCCCTTGCAAGTTAGATGGGGTTTTTCTGCATGGTAAATTGTTGAAATTATGGGCTGCTTACAATGCAGTGAGGGAAACTGGGTTGTGAGAATCAATGTGAACAGGACGAACAACCATTTATCTAATTGAACCAATCCATTTGAAAGTGAGCAAAAATAAATTGTGAGTATTCAGTTATAGAGTAAAAGAGTCATACAGCTTGGAAAGCCCATCGGCCCAACTTACCCATGCCGTACATAGATACATAGATACAAAAACAATAGGTGCAGGAGTAGGCCATTCAGTCCTTCGAGCCAGCACCGCCATTCAATGTGAACATGGCTGATCACCCACAATCAGTAACCCGTTCCTAACTTCTCCCCATGTCACTTGATTCCACTAACCCTAAGAGTTCTATCTAACTCTCTAGTGAATACATCCAGTGAATCGACCTCCACTGCCTTCTGAGGCAGAGAATTTCACAAATTCACAACTCTCTGGGTGAAAAAGTTTTTCCTCATCTCAGTTCTAAATGGCCTACCTCTTATTCTTAAACTGTGGCCCCTGGATCTGGACACCCCCAACATCGGGAACATGTTTCCTGCATCTAGCACCACCAATCCCTTAATAATTTTATATGTTTCAATAAGATCCCCTCTCATCCTTCTAAATTCCAGTGAATACAAGCCCAGGCGCTCCATTCTTTCATCATATGACAATCCCGCCATCCCGGGGATTAACCTCGTGAACCTACGCTGCACTCTATCAATAGCAAGAATGTCCTTCCTCAAATTAGGAGACCAAAACTGTACACAATACTACAGGTGTGGTTTCACCAGGGCCCTGTACAAGTGCAGAAGGACCTCTTTGCTCCTATACTCAACTCCTCTCATTATGAAGGCCAACATGCCATTAGCTTTCTTCAGTGCCTGCTGTACCTGCATGCTTACTTTCAGTGACTGACGTACAAGGACACTCAGGTCTCGTTGTACTTCCCCTTTTCCTAACCTGACACCATTCAGATAATAATCTGCCTTCCAGTTCTTGCCACCAAAGTGGATAACCTCACATTTATCCACATTATACTGGATCTGCCGTGCATCTGCCCACTCACCCAACCTGTCCAAGTCACCCTGCATCCTCATAGCATCCTCTTCACAGTTCACACTGCCACCCAGCTTTGTGTCATCTGCAAATTTGCTATTACTTTTAATTCCTTCATCTAAATCATTAATGTATATTGTAAATAGTTACAGCCCCGGCCCCGAGCCTTGCGGCACCCCACTGGTCACTGCCTGCCATACTGAACATGCCCCATCTACACTTGTCTCACCTGCCTGTGTTTGGCTAAGCCTGTTCTATCCATGTATCTAATTAAATGCTTCTTAAACGTTGTAATAGTACCAGCCTCAACTCCGTCCTCTGGCAGCTCATTCCATACATCCACCACCCTTTGTGTAAAAAAAAGTCACCCCTCTGTTTCCTATTAAATCTTTCCCCCTTCACCTTAAACCTATGTCCTCAGGTTCTCAATTTCCCTAATCTGGGCAAAAGACTCTGTGTTTACCCAATATATCTGCCTCATGATTTTGTACACCTCTTTAAGATCATCCCTCATCCTCCTGCGCTTCTAGGAATAACATCCTACCTGCTCAACCTCTCCCTATAGCTCGAGTCCTGGCAACATCCTCGCAAATCTTCTTTGCACCCTTTCTAGCTTGACAACATCTTTCCAGTAACATGGTGACTGGAACTGAACACAATACTCTAAATGTGGCCTCATCAAAGTCTTTATATTACTGCAGCATAACCTCCCAACTTTGAAATTCAATACTCCGACTGATGAAGGCCAATGTGCTAAAATCCTTTTTGACCACCCCTATCAACTGTGACGCCACTTTCAAGGAACTGTGTACCTGCACTCCTAGATCCCTCTGCTCTAAAACACTCCTCAGAGCTCTACCATTCACAGCTATGGTGCTGCCCATGTTAGACTTCCCAAATCCAACACCTCACTTGCCAATCTCCTGCCAACAAACCCGTGTTAAACAAACCCGTGTGGCTCCAGTGAACCTGCCTGCCAGGATATTGGTTCCCCTCCAGTTAAGGCACAACCCATCCCTCTTGCACAGGTTGCCTCTACCCCAGAAGAGATCACAATGGTCTAGAAATCTGAATCCATGCCCCCTGCACCAGCTCCTCAACCACACATTCATCTCCCCTATCCTCGTGTTCCTACCCTCACTAACACATCTGGAGTATTGTGTACAGTTTTGGTCTCCTAATTTGAGGAAGGACATCCTTGTAATTGAGGCAGTGCAGTGTAGGTTCACGAGATTGATCCCTGGGATTGCGGGACTTTCATATGAGGAAAGATTGAAAAGACTAGGACTAGGACTATTCACTGGAGTTTAGAAGGATTAGAGGGGATCTTATAGAGACGTATAAAATGATAAAAGAACGGGACAAGCTAGATGCAGGAAAAATGTTCCCAATGTTGGGGGAGTCCAGAACCAGGGGTCACAATCTTAGAATAAAGGGGAGGCCATTTAAAACTGAGGTGAGAAGGAAATTTTTCACTCAGAGAGTTGTGAATTTGTGGAATTCTCTGCCACAGAAGGTAGTAGAGGCCAAATCACTGGATGAATTTAAGAGAGAGTTAGATAGAGCTCTGGGGGCTAGTGGAATCAAGGGATATGGGGAGAAGTTGGGCACAGGTTATTAATTGTGGACGATCAGCCATGATCACAATGAATGGCGGTGCTGGCTCGAAGGGCCGAATGGCCTCCTCCTGCACCTATTTTCTATGTTTCTATGTAACACATGGCTCCGGAAGCAATCCCAAGATCACTACCCTGGAGATCCTGCTTTTTAGCCTTTTACCCAAGGCTCCATACCCACTTTGCAGAACCTCCTTCCTTTTCCTTCCTATATCATTTGTGCCAACATGCACAACGACTTCCAGCTACTCCCCCTCCCCATTGAGGATGACATGCAGCTGCTCTGAGATGTCCTGGACCCTGGCACCAGGGAGGCAACACACCATCCTGGTGTCTGGACCCCTAACTATAAAATTGCCAACAGCCATGGCTCTGCCTGACGTTACTCTTCCCTGCTGAGCCTCAGTGCCAGGGTTGCTGCGTCGTCTTGATGCATCAATCCCCCCCAACAGCCCCCAAGAGGGTGTGCCTGTTGTGATGAGGGACAGCTGCTGGGACCACCTGTACTCCACGTCTAATTCCCTTCCTCGGGGTCACCCACCTTCTCTCTTCCTGGACCTTCAAGATGACAGCCTCGCTGTATGTCCTGTCCAAGAGCTCTCATTTTCTCGGATGGTCCAGGGGTCATCCAGCTGCTGCTCCAGTTACTTAATGTGGTCTTTAAGGAGCTGCACCTGGACACAATTCAGATTCCATGTCTTCCCACATCCATTTTGCAATTAAAGGACGTTCTTTTAGGAAGGAGATGAGGAGAAAGTTCTTTAGTCAGAGGGTGGTGAATCTGTGGAATTCTTTGCCACAGAAGGCTGTCGAGGCCGTTAGCGGATATTTTTAAGGGAAAGATAGATTCTTGATTCATACAGGTGTCAGAGGTTATGGGGAGAAGGCAGGAGAATGGGGTTAGGAGTGAGAGACAGATTAGCCATGATTGAATGGCGGAGTAGACTTGATGGGCCAAATGGCCCAATACTTCTCCTATCCCATTTGACCTTGTGATCCTGCAGGAGGAGCATTGTACCAACTTACCTGCCATCAACACTGCAACTACACCAATAATAAAATCATGAGACTCACACAAAAGACCAGATGAATCCCAATCCTCCCAGCCATCTCTAATAGTCTCCTCACCAGACTCCTGAGCCAAAGTCCCACATTGATCCTCCCCACAGGCACCTCACCTCTACACAGCCTCTCCCCCAAAACGGTAGCTCCACTACATCTTTTCCTTACTTTTATTTGCTACTCAATTAACCAATTTGGATGCTGCAGCCACTCCAACGGTTGTCTTTAAATTACACTTTTCAAATTCCCCCGCTCTCTTGACACTGAAAGTTGGAAGTAAAAAATAAAATGGATTCAATGTCAAAACAGGTCCAGAAAGAGTTTATCAAGGTTAAGGAAAGGCATAACTGCTTTCTAAATTGAACATTTAGCAGAGAGACAGAGGGGTGTAAAATGAGGGTAGAAGCAACAGGTAGCAAGGTGAAAAGTAAAAGTGGTAGGCAGACAAATCCAGGGCAAAAATCAAAAAGGGCCACTTTTCAACATAATTGTATAAGGGGTAAGAGAGTTGTAAAAACAAGCCTGAAGGCTTTGTGTCTCAATGCAAGGAGTATACGTAATAAGGTGGATGAATTAAATGTGGAGATAGTTATTAATGATTATGATATAGTTGGGATTACAGAGACATGGCTCCAGGGTGACCAAGGCTGGGAGCTCAACATCCAGGGATATTCTATAATCAGGCGGGATAGACAGAAAGGAAAAGGAGGTGGGGTAGCGTTACTGGTTAGAGAGGAGATTAAAGCAGTGGAAAGGAAGGACATTAGCTTGGAGGAAGTGGAATCGATATGGGTAGAGCTACGAAACACTAAGGGGCAGAAAACGCTAGTGGGAGTTGTGTACAGGCCACCTAACAGCAGTAGTGAGGTTGGGGATGGCATCAAGCAGGAAATTAGAAATGCGTGCACTAAAGGTGCAGCAGTTATAATGGGTGACTTCAATCTACATATAGATTGGGTGAACCAAACTGGCAGGGGTGCTGAGGAAGAGGATTTCTTGGAATGTTTGAGAGATGGTTTTCTAAACCAACATGTCGAGGAACCAACGAGAGAACAGGCCATTCTAGACTGGGTATTGAGTAATGAGGAAGGGTTAGTTAGCAGTCTTGTTGTGCGAGGCCCCTTGGGCAAGAGTGATCATAATATGGTAGAGTTCTTCATTAGGATGGAGAGTGACAAAGTCGATACAGAAACAAGTGTTCTGAACTTAAAGAAAGGTAACTTTGAGGGTATGAGGCGTGAATTGTCCAAGATAGACTGGCGATTGATGCTGAAAGGGTTGACGGTGGACATGCAATGGAAGGCATTTAAAGGTCGCATGGATGAACTACAACAAGTGTTCATCCCAGTTTGGCAAAAGAACAAACCAGGAAAGGTAGTGCATCTGTGGCTAACAAGGGAAATCAAGGATAGTATTAAAACAAAAGATGAAGCATACAGATTAGCCAGAAAAAGTAGCATACCAAAGGACTAGGAGAAATTCAGAGTCCAGCAGAGGAGGACAAAGGGCTTAATTAGGAAAGGGAAAATAGATTATGAAAGAAAACTGGCAGGGAACATAAAAACTGACTGCAAAAGCTTTTATAGATATGTCAAGAGAAAAAGATTAGTTAAGGCAAATGTAGGTCCCTTGCAGTCGGAAACAGGTGAATTGATCATAGGGAACAAGGAGATGGCAGACCAATTGAACAAATACTTTGGTTCTGTCTTCACTAAGGAAGACATAAACCGTCTGCCGGAAATAGCGGGGGACCGGGGGTCTAATGAGATGGAGGAACTGAGGGGAAATCCAGGTTAGTCGGGAAGTGGTGTTAGGTAAATTAAATGGATTAAAGGCAGATAAATCCCAGGGCCAGATAGGCTGCATCCCAGAGTACTTAAGGAAGTAGCCCCAGAAATAGTGGATGCATTAGTGATTTTTCAAAACTCTTTAGATTCTGGAGTAGTTCCTGAGGACTGGAGGGTAGCTAATGTAACCCCACTTTTTAAAAAGGGAGGGAGAGAGAAAACGGGGAATTATAGACCAGTTAGCCTAACATCGGTAGTGGGGAAAATGCTAGAGTCAGTTATTAAAGATGTGATAGCATCACATTTGGAAAGTGGTGAAATCATCGGACAAAGTCAGCATAGATTTACCAAAGGCAAATCATGTCTGACGAATCTTATAGAATTTTTCGAGGATGTAACTAGTAGAGTGGATAAGGGAGAACCAGTCGATGTGTTATATCTGGACTTTCAGAAGGCCTTCGACAAGGTCCCACATAGGAGATTGGTGTACAAACTTAAAGCACACGGTATTGAGGGTTTAGTGTTGAGGTGGATAGAAAATTGGTTGGCGGACAGGAAGCAAAGAGTAGGAATAAACGGGTCCTTTTCGGAATGGCAGGCAGTGACTAGTGGGGTACCGCAAGGCTCAGTGCTGGGACCCCAGTTATTTACAGTGTATATTAATGATTTGGACGAGGGAATTGAATGCAACATCTCTAAGTTTGCGGATGACATGAAGCTGGGTGGCAGTGTTAGCTGCGAGGAGGATGCTAGGAGGCTGCAGAGTGACTTGGATAGATTAGGCGAGTGGGCAAATGCATGGCAGATGCAATATAATGTGGATAAATGTGAGGTTATCCACTTTGGCGGCAAGAACAGGAAAGCAGAGTATTACCTGAATGGTGACCGATTGGGAGAAGGGGAGATGCAACGTGACCTGGGTGTCATGGTGCACCAGTCATTGAAAGCAAGCATGCAGGTGCAGCAGGCAGTGAAGAAAGCGAATGGTATGTTGGCATTCATAGCAAGAGGATTTGAGTTTAGGAGCAGGGAGGTTCTGCTGCAGTTGTACAGGGCCTTGGTGAGACCGCACCTGGAGTATTGTGTGCAGTTTTGGTCTCCTAACCTGAGGAAAGACGTTCTTGCCTTAGAGGGAGTACAGAGAAGGTTCACCAGATTGATCCCTGGGATGGCGGGACTTACATATGAGGAAAGACTGGATAGACTGGGCTTGTACTCGCTGGAATTTAGAAGACTGAGGGGGGATCTTATAAAAACATATAAAATTCTTAAGGGGTTGGAGAGGCTAGATGCGGGAAGATTGTTCCCGATGTTGGGGGAGTCCAGAACCAGGGGTCACAGCTTAAGGATGAGGGGGAAGTCTTTTAGGACCGAGATGAGAAAACATTTCTTCACACAGAGAGTGGTGAGTCTGTGGAATTCTCTGCCACAGAAGGTAGTTGAGGCCAGTTCATTGGCTATATTTAAGAGGGAGTTAGATGTGGCCCTTTTTGCTAAAGGGATCAGGGGGTATGGAGAGAAGGCAGGTACAGGCTACTGAGCTGGATGATCAGCCATGATCATATTGAATGGCGGTGCAGGCTCGAAGGGCCGAATGGCCTACTCCTGCACCTATTTTCTATGTTTCTATGTTTTTATTAGACAGTTTTAAAATATCCTGTCAACAATTAATATTTGTAATGAAATTCTATGCGTGTAATTTTAAAATTTGGGTGCCTGAGTGAGTGAATAGAAAATACTATTGACCTGGTATTTGGTTTAGTTTAGTTCAGAGATACAGTGTGGAAACAGGCCCTTCGGCCCACCATGTCCGCACTGACCAACGATCCCCGCACATTAACACTATCCTAGGGGCAATTTACATTTATACCAAGCCAATTAACCTACAAACCTGTACATCTTTGGAGTGTGGGAGGAAACCAAAGATTCCAGAGAAACCCCGCAGTCACGGGGAGAACGTACAAACTCCGTACAGGCAGCACCCGTAGTCGGGATCGAACCCGGGTCTCTGGTAACACCTCTACTGCTGCGCCACAATGCCGCTCTGTATTGTGACAATGAATTTTAATGCAATAAATGTAAGTGATAGGATGCTAATATAATGAGGTATGATCTGTTCAGTATTCAGTATCTGAAAAGTGGCATAAAACATGATATTGCAATTTTATATCTCTGTTACTGTGAACTTGGAAACCAAATGAAATGTTTCCAGGCTGGAATTTCTGTTGCATGCCAAAACACTTTAATTGTAATAACCAATAGCTCACCTAAAGCAATTGGCAGCTGTGTGAGCAGACAGCGCACGGTTATAAATTGTGTTGCTGTCCTCAAATCTCACCTGAATCCTTTACGAGTTACCAAACCAATGTGTATTTTAACCCACTGATGAATTTCTGGGTCCCCAACACTGAATTTGTTTGAATTTTTCACAAATGAAATCCACATACATCTTGATTTTGCGTATGATGCCTTAAATTTGTTTTCACATTGAAGGTAACATAAGAGCGAAGACTTTGAATAACAGTTGTGTATTTTTCACAGATAATTTCCCTCCTAACATCACTGGAGAATCATCCCTTCAGACCCATCTCAATGAACCAGTTTTCATTCTTTTTACTGCTACTGATGCCAACAATGACAATGTAACATTTGCAGTCCTGACTAATTCATCAGATATCACAATGACAAGTAAGGCTTGGGTATCCGTGACTTTTGCCACATTTATTTACCACTCTAGTCACTTATTAGGTTGACATTCAATCAATACCGAAGATGATATTTTGACTGTGGGTGCTTGACCATCTGTATGTCCAGCAGTAGCAAAGGAGATACTTGAGAAAAACTGGGAACTTCAAGAGAGGAGGAATGCAAATGCTTAGCTCATATTTGACACAGCAGATGAGACAAAGCTGGGTGGCAGTGTGAGCTGTGAGGAGAATGCTATGAGGCTGCAGGGTGACTTGGATAGGTTGAGTGAGTGGGCAGATGCATGGCCGATGCAGTTTAATGTGGATAAATGTGAGGTTATCCACTTTGGTGGCAAGAACAAGAAGACAGCATATATTCACTGGAATTTAGAAGTATGAGAGGGAATCTTATAGAAACATATAAAATTCTTAAGGGATTAGACAGGGTAGATGCAGGAAAAATGTTCCCGATGTTGGGGGAGTCCAGAACCAGAGGTCACAGTTTAAGAATAAGGGCTAGGCCATTTAGGACTGAGATGAGGAAAATATTTTATACCCATAGTTGTAAATCTCTGCCACAGAAGGCAATGGAGGCCATTTCACTGGATGTTTTCAAGAGAGAGTTAGATATAGCTCTTAGGGCTAGCGGAATTAAGGGATATTGGAAGAAAGCAGGAATGGGCTACTGATTTAAGATTATCAGCCATGATCATATTGAATGGCTGGCTCGAAGTCCGAATGGCCTACTCCTGCACCTATTTTCTATGTTTCCATGTTTCTATTTATGTTTTAGTCCAGAATTTATTTAAAAAGTCATCAAAATGTATTGTTATCCCAATGGTTTTCCATGTTTGTAATGTTGTTCTCCTGAGAAGTCAGATGACTCTTTCTGGAATCAGAGAATGTAGATCTAGTTTGGTTGATTGGTTACCTTCTTTAGTTAACAATATTTTCTTTTCACAATCTGTGTGTTCCCCGGCTTTTTGCGATGTTGTGATCTCTAGGGGCAAAACCAGTGTTTATGGACCATCTATAATTGCTTTTATGAAGGTGGGAATGAGCAGCATTCTTGTACCACTGCAGCCTTTCTGTTGAAGATATTATCACAGTTCAGTAAGGAGTTGCAGGATTTGAATCCAGTGGTGATGAATGATTGGTATTGCCAAGATGGTGTGTGATGTGGAGGGGGATCTTCAGATGGTGGTATCTCCAATTTTGACAGTGAAGGATGTGGGTGTGTTATGTATTGCTGGAGTAGCCGAGGCAAGAAACCTCATTGAATTTTGTACATGATACATATCAGTTTCATTTCAGTTTAGTTTATTATCACGTGTACCAAGGTACAGTGAAAAGATTTTGTTGTGTGCTATCCAGTCAGTGGAAAGACAATACAATCGAGCCATTTACAGTGTATAGATACATGATAAGGGAATAACATTTAGTTCAAGATCAAGCCAGTAAAGTTCGATCAAAGACAGTCCGAGGATCACCAATGAGGCAGATAGTAGTTCAGGATAGCTCTCTAGTTGTGGTAGGGTGATTCAGTTGCCTGAAAGCAACGGAGAAGAAACTGTCCCTGAATCTGAAGGTGTGTGTTCTCATACTTCTATACCTTATGCCCGATGGGAGAGGGGAGAATAGGGAGTGGCCAGCATAGGGAGGGGAGAATAGGGAGTGGCCAGGGTGCGACTCATCCTTGATTATGCTGCTGGCCTTGCCGAGGCAACGTGAGGTACATTTGTAACCAATGGAAGGGAGCCTGGTTTGTGTGATGGTCTGGATTGTGTCCACAATTTGCTGCAATTTCTTGCGGTCTTGGACGGAGCTGTTCCCAAACCAAGCAGCGATGCATCCTGATAAAATTGCAGTCTCTATGTGCGGATGGCAAAGGGAATGAACATTCAGGGGTTTATAGTTAGTTTATTATTATTGTCACATGTACAGAGATACAGTGAAAAGCATGTTCTGCATGCTATCTAGACAAATCAATCTGAAGAAGGGTCTCGACCCGAAAAGTCACCCATTCCTTCTCTCCTGAGATGCTGCCTGACCTGCTGAGTTACTCCAGCATTTTGTGAATACCTTTGATTTGTACCAGCATCTGCAGTTATTTTCTTACACTAATCATACTATATATCAGTTTCATAAATCTTCATCTGGAATAATCATGTTCTGGCACCATCTAAGGTATCACAAAATGCTGGAGTAACTCAGCAGGTCAGACAGCATCTAGGAGAGAGGGAATGGGTGACGTTTCAGGTCAAGACCCATCTTCAGACTGGCACCATCTCATAACTTCCAAGTCTCTGAAAAGTCTGATCTTGGCCTAAGGAGATACACAATTTCTTGTATTCCCATGTTAAGGGCTGGTCTCCTGGCAGCATTGAATGGTGAAGTGGGGATTGGCCTGGCCCTGGTGATGCAGTCGGTTCCCTCCACTGCTGTGCGATGCGACTGTGCTCGATCTGAAGCTCACCCAGCTGTAGGGACTCCTGCAGCTGCCTCTGCAAACACCACGACCACCAAAGTCTGAGCAAGTGTTGCCACCCCTCTGCTTTTATATGTCACACTGCCTTGCCCCACTTCCTGATCCATCACGGAAAGCCAATTTCATTAAAATAATTTCATTAAAATGTCATTAAAATTTGAGTATAGAGGTTGGGAGGTCATGTTGCAGTTGTAGAAGACGTTGGTGAGACCGCATTTAGAGTATTGTGTTCAGTTCTGGGCACCATGTTATAAGAAAGATATTGTCAAGCCGAAAAGGGTTCAGAAAGGATTTACGAGGATGTTGCCAGGACTAGAGGGTGTGAGCTATAGGGAGAGGTTGAGGAGGCTGGGTCTCTATTCCTTGGAGCGCAGGAGGATGAGGGGTATAAAATCATGGGAGGAATAAATCGGGTAGGTGCACAGAGTCTCTTGCCCAGGGTAGGGGAATCGAGGATCAGAGGACATAGGTTCAAGGTGAAGAGGAAAAGATTTAATAGGAATCTGAGGGATAACTTTTTCGCACAAAGGGTGGTGGGTGTGTGGAACAAGCTGCCAGAGGAGGTAGTTGAGGCAGGGACTATCCCAATGTTTAAGAAACAGTTAGACAGGTACATGAATAAGACAGGTTTGGAGGGATATGGCCCAAATGCAGGCAGGTGGGACTAGTGTAGCTGGGACATGTTGGCCAGTGTGGACAAGCTGGGCCGAAGGGCCTGTTTCCACACTGTATCACTCTATGACTGAGACAGAGTCTGGTAAGGGAGCATATACTTGAACACAAAGGAAAGCATTCAATGGAGAAATAACAAGAGTTCAGGGTCATCAGAGGAGAAGAGATTTTCTGCAAAGGTGAAAAACAAAGCTAACAAGAACAGTGAACCCCAGAATGTTGAGGGATATTGAGGGTTGGATGACGAGAACAATAAAAGCATTTAGCTGATATAGAAAACTATAGGTGTGGAGACCCATCTGTTGTATGGATTATGTAGGATGAAAAGGACATTGTGAATGCAGAGAGAATATCACTAGCAGTTAGTATTAAGGTAAATCTGAAGGTGTTTGATATGTATATGAGGGATGGCACAGCAGTAGAACTGCTACTTTACAGCACCATAGACCCGGGATCAATGCTGACTATGGGTGCTGTCTGTACGGAGTTTGTACATTCTCCCCGTTACCTGCATGGGTTTTTCCGATGTTTTCGGTTTCCGTCCACACTCCGAAGATGGACAGGTTTGGAGGTTAACTGGCTTTGTTAAAAATTGTAAAATGTTCCCGAGTATGTAGGATAGTGCTAGTGTATGGGATCGCTGGTCAGCACAGACTCGGTGGGTCGAAGGGCCTGTTTCTGCACTGTATCTCTAAAACTAAAACTAAAACAATGCTGCTAGGATGAGGACTCTAGTAAACGCTTGGTTATCGTAGATAATTTGTCTGTCAGTTTAAATTGTATGAAATTGTTTTGACATTGGAATTATAAAATGTTAGTTCACAGAATCAACATAGTACAATATGACCGCATAATATTTTAGAAATAACTTGTGAATTTTGTCTTTTACACCTATAGAAAACGGGAACTTTTCTTGGCATCCAACAAGCTCCACTCCAGTGTTTGCCATAATACAAGCCAATGATTCAAAGGTCACTTCTGAGCTGGGATTGACACTGACAATATGCAACTGCAGCATCAATTCAACCTGTGATTATTCCAGATCACTTATCAGCATGGAATCAGATAATGCCATGTTTGTGGTATGTTAAATCAAAGGCATGCTTAATAACTTGGTTATTGCTCCAAATACTAGGTTATTTTATTGGAAGTTCTAATACTAAATAGACTGTGTTGATGTAGAAAATTCTGTGATGGCAATGTTTGGATGTGGGCCTGGCAAGTGAAAAAAAGTAATAATTAGAACATGAAAGCTATCTGGATCATTTATCAATCAAAATCATTTCTGTTGACAATTTAGGTTGCAGCATGTAACTGTACTCCTGCTTATATTGGTGATTACTGCACTGAAGATTTTGATGCTTGTCAAGACAACCAATGTTTCTCAAATGATACCTGCAAAGATCAACCTGCACCTCTGGAGGGTTATACCTGTGGTCCATGTCCCACCAATTTAATAGGAGATGGAGAAAAGTGTTATGGTAATTAAGATGTCCATTGTTGTCTACTCATTCTATGTATACAATAATACAAACAAAATGTCTGTACTTGAGATAATAATCCTTCAGTAGGAAATATGTGTACAACAGTTCTATTTGTTGTTGGAAATGTATCAGTGCTGCAAAGGTGCATTGATACAAAGATCTCATCATTGAAATGTTCTGAAAGTTATTGCATGTACAAGTGAATATTTGTCAGCAAAATTGTGAAATTGTAATTCAGATACTTGTAAATTCGAAAATCATAACCAGGTTACATAGAAGCATTGAGTTTTATAAAGGAAATGTCTTGAGTCAGAGGGTGGTGAATATGTGGAATTCTTTGCCACAGAAGGCTGTGAAGGCCAAGTCAATGGATATTTTTAAGGCTGAGATAGATATATTCTTGATTAGTACAGGTGTCAGGGGTTATGGAGAGAAGGCAGGAGAGTGGGGTTAGGAGGGATAGATCAGCCATGATTGAATGGTGGGGTAGACCTGATGGGCCGAATGGCCTAATTCTGCTGCTATCACATGAACTTATGACCTTAAATCATGGCTGAGAATGTAATTACCAGTATGGAGAAGAGGGAACTGGTTGGTGGCATTTGTAGAGTTTCAAAAGGTATTCTGTAAGATGCTCCCTACAAGATTGTTGCACAAAACTCAAAGCTTTGTATGATTGTTTGAGGGAGAATTGGTTAAAATTCAGAAAGTAGAGAGCAACTTGATCTTTATCATCTTATTGCTAGCAGGACACCAAAAGAAATCTGAACTGGTACTTGGCTATTTATATTAGTTCAATTCTTCTACTTAAGATCCCTGCAGATCCAAGCAGAAGAGTTGACTTCCAAACACGTGAAGGAAAACTCAGATTTCAGGAACATAAACTGTATTTTTCTGCTAAAATTGCCCGAGGTTGCTCAGTCATTGAGTGTAAGTGTAACTGAGATGAAAAGATTTGATGTTATTGAAAGTTGGAGCAGGTGCAAGGGCTCTTAAGGCCGACTATTTAGTAAGCCTTCTCACCAAACTTTAACATGACTCGATTTAATATATTTTTCATGAGGGAAATGTTCCTTTTAAGTAAGAGTGAAGTATCACTCAAGTATTGTGAAGGTCTGTTTTGAAATGTGGTATTCAACTGTGCATCTGTTTAGATACAGAGCATTGAAACAGGCCCTCGGCCCACTGAGTCTATGCCAACCATCGATTACTTATTCACACGATGTTAACCCACTTTCTCATCCACTCCTGACACTTTAGGGCCAATGAACCTAAAAGCCTGTATGTTTTTAGAACATGGGGGAAACAAAAACACATGGAAGAATCTCACTCGGTCACAGAAAGAACGTGCAAACTCCCCACAGACAGCACCCGAGCATTCGTCAGAATCGAAGCCGGGGCTCAGGCACTGAGGCAGAAGCTGTGCCATTATGCTGCCCAGTGAATGCAAGCGCATGCATGATGGATCCTCTGTGCATTGACACATCACATTACGTTACCTTGGAGGGGAAACTGTAACTTGGAATGTACCATCATTTTAATCACCCATTTTAAACTGAATTTGAATTATATAGCAAGGAAAAACTCGACTAGTTCATCCAATTTACAGAGCTTTCATTCTAAACAGCACCATGCCACTAATCACATCAGTTTGTACAGGAAATTTTAGATTAGTTTAGTTTATTGTCACGTATACCGAGGTACAGTGAAAAGCTTTTGTTGCGTGCTAACCATTCAGCAGAAAGACAATACATAATTACAATCGAGTCTTTCGCAGTGTACAGATACCTGATAAGGGAATAACGTTTAATGCAAGACAAAGCCAGTAAAGTCCGATCAAAGGTAGTCCAAGAGTCTACAAATGAGGTGAATAGTAGTTCAGGACTGCACTCTGGTTGAGGTGCAGTTGAGGTTCCCTGATAACAGCAGGGAAGAAACTGTCCCTGAATCTGGAGGAGTGTGTTTTCACACTTCTGTATGTTTTGCCTGATGGGAGAGGAGAGAAAAGGGAATGGCCGGGATGCGACTCGTTCTTGTGCCTGCCTGAATAATTGGATTAAGAAAAAGATGTGTCACAAATGATTGATTTTTGTTACAGATTTTTGTTGTTAAAAATGTGAACAACTCTTTGATGTCTTGTTGCTTGCTGTTGTAGATTTTGATGAATGCCAAAACAAAACAGACTCTTGCGAGCAGATCTGTGCCAATGTGTTGGGAAGTTACATCTGCAGCTGTAAGGAAGGTTATGCAATAAACGCAACAAACAGCTCCTTGTGTGATGGTAAGCTGCCAGTGCTTGTCACCTGAAGAAAAATCACATTTTAGTTTTGTTTTGTTTATTTTAGAGATACAGCACAGAAACAGGCCCTTTGGCCCACCAAGTCCGCACCGACCAGCAATCCCTGTGCACTAGCACAATACTACACACACACGAGGGGCAAATTACATTTATACCAAGCCAATTAACCTTCAAACCCTGTACGTCTTTGGAGTGTGGGAGAAAGCCCATGCTGTCATGGGAAGAATGTACAAACTCCGTACAGACAAGCACCTGTAGTCAGAATCGAACCCGGGTCTGTGGCGCTGAAAACACTGTAAGGCAGCAGCTCTACCGGTGTGCCACCATGCCGCCTTCTTTTACAAAGGAACGGAAGAAAAAATAACATACTGTTCAACCCATTCGAAGTATTCATTATTGCAAATGGTTTTGTTGACAATTGTTGTTGCAATTAGTTTTAAATATTGTTTTCAAGACTCAAGAGTGTTTAATTGTCACATATGCCGACAACAGAACAATGAAATTCTTACTTGCAGCAGTATAACAGGCCCATAAACACAATACTCGTAAATAACATAATAAACCAAATTAATAACCCCAATACTGGTGCAAAGCAAAGCCCAGAGCCCAGAGCATTTGATTTGTGATATAACTGAATCATGAAAAAAATGTAATTATTTTTTTTATCATCTCGAGATGCAGTTCATCAAACTAGGGCCTTTTCAATGACTCATCAAAGGCAGAAAAATTGCCCCTCAGGTCTCACACACTGACAAAATTGGTCGTTCTCAATGTGCATTTTATAATAAAATCTCAAAACTATGTTGTTCGTAATCATTATTTTATTACAATTAATGGTCATGCGAACTCGTGTAGGAAGGAACTGCAGATGCTGGTTTACATCAAAGATGGACACAAAATGCTGGAGTAACTCAGCGGGACAGGCAGCATCTCTGGAGAGAAGGAATGGGTGACGTTTCAGATTGAGATCCTTATTCTCTGCCAAAGTCTTTTGCTCCGTGGAGAAATCAGATTTCCACATCTATAATGTCCCACCCATCCGTTAATCAATACTTTATATCAGAAAGTTCTCCAACTATAGCAGTGGAAGTATGCATTCTGTTAAAGAATACCGTGTAAAAATATCACCCGCAAAAATTAAATCTAATCTTACACCATTATGCATGTTCATTACTTCGTATCACTATTATATTTGTTACGTGAACTTCGATCGCTGCTAATGTAAATCTTTTCTTTCAGACATTGATGAATGTCGTAATACATCTAGCTGTCCCCAGAATGCAAAATGCATCAATTCAAATGGAGGTTACTCCTGTATGTGCAAGGGAGGATATACTGGAAAGCCAAACAGATTCTGCATTGGTATGGTACTTTTTTAATATCACCATTTAATACACAAAAATCATGAAGAATAATTAAAACAATATGAATAGTCCCGTAAAAAAAAGTGAAATTTTCTACTACAGTAGTTTTCATGTAAAGAAGCTTCTGTTCTCTTCTTCTGAGTTACATCAAATTATTACTAAATGGACCAGATTTTCCATTAACTAACAAGCGATGTAAACTCATTGACCAGTTGTCTGCTGATTCTCTGTTCAGTGCAAAATCCAGGCATAGGTGATTCTATAATTTAGCTAACTATTCTTGTGTTCATTTGTTTATTCTTTTAGACGTGAATGAATGCGCTACTGAGTGTTCCGGAAATAATTCTATCTGTACAAATACTGAAGGCTCTTTCAACTGTACATGTAGACCAGGATATGAAGGGTCCAACTGTACAGGTGAGTAAACTCTGGAAGAAGAGGTATCTTTGGAAGCAAAGGTATCTAACACAGTTATTTGGAGTTTATTTAAGAATGACAAAAATCACATGTTTCTTACATTATGATTGCACAGGTCCAAACAACAAATATTTTTTTATGTAATAGGAATATATATTTAGTTCTTTGACAGGGAGTAAAATTGAAGTACATTAATAACGGGCAGTTGCAAATCTACCAGTTATATTGTGTAGGAAGGAACTGCAGATGCTGGTTTACACCGAATATAGACACAAAAAGTGGGAGTAACTCAGTGGGTCAGGCAGCATCTCTGGAGAAAAGCAATAGGTGATGCTTCTGTGAAGCAGATCAAGACTTACCGTCTCAAGTCTCTCAGTCATTTCAACAAACTGCTTTGTGTTCATTGTCACCTCATTCCTTCTTTCTTTGTTACACATTTTCGATAGATCCGGCTTTTTAATCTTTTTCCTAACTCCCTGTATTCACTCTGCAGGACCTCACCCTTTCTCCTGACCATGTTATTTGTGCCAACGTACACAATGACTTCTGGCTGCTCACCCTCCCCTTTAAAAATGTTCTGCTGCTGGTCCTGAACTCTGGCTCCAGGGAGACAGTACACCATTCTGGGCTCCTATTTGAAGGCCTGCCTTCATCTCCTGCCTGACCCACTCTCCAAACACAATGCTCTGTCTGCCTCCACCCTTCCCTGCTGGGCCTTAGGACCAGATTTGTTGTGCCAGACCTTGCTTGTTGCCGCTGGTCTCCCTGAATGTTCATCCAGAGTTTACTCACCTGTACAACCATTCCTTTTCAGTGGACACTGACTGTCAACTGGAGGTGACTCCCAAATATGGAGAAATGTTTTTAAATTAGAGCAAAGTTTGTGATGGGTGACAATGGAAAGCTTCCATGCATCTTCCTTGCTGCATCCATCTACTGTGCTTCAAAACATCAAATATATTCTCTTAACTGAGATATTAACTCTCCTAATTGTTGAAATTTGTTTGGATATCTCGGCATTTTAGTCATTACATAGTTGATTGCATTTTCAGAAATTACCTCCACTACCAGTTCAACAGCAAGTCCTTCGAATGGAACATTGAATCAAACAAGTACCCCCACTGTTGCCTTGGCCCCATCAAGCACCTTGACAACTACTTCAAAACCCACCAATACCATTGCTGTTACCTCCACACCACCAAGGACCATCACAACTACTTCAGTACCCACCAATACAACTGCTGTTGCCTTGACACCATCCAACACCACCACAACTACATCAAAACCCACCAATACCATTGCTGTTACCTCCACACCACCAAGGACCATCGCAACTACTTCAAAACCCACCAATACCACTGCTGTTGCCTTGACACCATCCAACACCACTGCAACTACTTCAAAACCCACCTATACCACTGTTCATACATCGGCACAAGCAAAGACCAGCTCAACTCCTTCAGTACCCACCAATACCACTGCTGTTGCCTTGGTACCATCCAACACCACTGCAACCACATCAAAACCAACCAATACCACTGCTGTTGCCTTGGTACCATCCAACACCACCACAACTACATCAAAACCCACCAATACCATTGTTAATACATCGGCACAAGCAAGGACCTCCACAAGTACCTCAGTACCTACTAATACCACTGCTGTTGCCTTGACACCATCCAACACCACCACAACTACATCAAAACCCACCAATACCACTGTTAATACATCAGCACAAGCTAGGACCACCACAACTACTTTAGTACCCACCAATACCACTGCTGTTGCCTTGACACCATCCAACACCACCGCAACTACATCAAAACCCACCAATACCACTGCTGCTGCCACAACTCCATCCAACACCACTACAACCTCTTCAGTACCCACCAATACTCTGGCTATTACCTCAGTACCAACAAGCTCCACTGCGACAACTACAACAGCCGTGCCATCACCATCTGCTATTAGAGGTAAGTGCATGAATTATTTATGATGATATGAAATTAAGATAATATTAAAACGTGATGTCCCCTTGGAATAAGTCAAATTGGTTTGAAGCATATTTCATGAACTTCGTTACATTCTAAGGAACGATGAAAATAATGTTGTGATGGAGACATAGATAGCGAGGAAAAGGATAGAGGTGTTAGAGATAGTCCACGTAAATTTGAGGGCAAGGTGGAAGTTACGAAAACACATATGCTCGATATCGAATTAACAGAGCAGTTCCTCTTTTCTTCTTATTGCAGATAGATCTAAGTCAGACGTTGCAATTTTATTACCACAAAATGATCACAGATGTAGCCAATTCGATGGTACTGAATGTGCCAGAAAATATTTTCTGCCTATATTCAGTATTCTAATTATTAATTGTTTTTTTAAAATATATATGATTTGCAGCTGTTTGATTGAAAAAAAAAATCATGTTCAAAGAGGAAATGATGCACCTTCATATTGGAATAATAAGAATCAAGTATTTTGTTTCAAATTATCCTGGGTTTAGCTGCTAATACGACTCTGTTTGAAGAGGGTCAAATAATTAGATAGTTTGATAATGGTGGTAATGAGAGAATCGAGTTGAGCTATATATTAGTTTAGTTTTGTTTAATTTAGAGATACAGCGCGGAAACAGGCCCTTCGGCCCAGTGGGTCCGCGCCGACCAGCAATCCCCGCACATTAACACTATCCTACACCCACTAGGGACATTTTTTACATTTACACCAAGCCAATTAACCTACAAACCTGTACGTCTTTCTGTCATCAGAACAATGAAGGAAGCAATCAGTCCTCCCCCTACCTCTTCATACCCATGAACATTTCCCATGACTAGTTTATATTATCAATGAGAATATATCAAACGATTTTGTCAGACTTTATGACTTCATTTTCATTTTGGAATTAGACATTCAATAAATGTCAATTATGATAAACTATTTCATCCTTTCTTTTAGCTCTTCCTGACAGAACAGTCAATATTACATTGCCTTTAACCATCAATCGTAGGAGATCAAATATTTCAGCTCAGGTTCATGAAAAGGTATGCCAAATTTTTTTCTCTCCTTGCTTGTTGAACTTTTATTTGTGTACAGTGTATTTAAGTATTCTATATAAATGTAAAATGGTTAAGAGATAATTTCTTCAAGATGTTTACAATAATTAACAGCGCATCTTTTTGCACCAATGTGAAGCAGAAGTACAACACAAGATTTTGTCTCAACAAGTTAATGTCAGATTATTCCAAATCAAGAACACTAAATACCCTAACGTTGCAGGGTTTCACACAAAATCAAGATTAAAACATTGTTAGATCAGTCCATGGGAGATTAGGCATCCTTTTCAAACTCGGAATCCGGTCAGCCTGCATGAATGATCCAACAACATTGAAAATGTAAACAGATTTGGACCCCACTGAACAGAACTGTAGCTGGTGTTTTCCATTGGCTCTGGGCCGGAAGCCATGTTGGACCAGGCAGTGTTCGTGGCACCAGCTGGGCTTTGCAGATATCTGTTCTGAGGGAAATTATGACGGGGGCCACAGATGGATGTAATAATGATTAATTTATTATTAGTTTAAAAAACTTGATCATATGTGTTTCAAATGTGCTGGTTACACCTTGGTCATTTCCTCTTCTACCCTCTCCCAACAGGCAGACAGTACAAAAATATGAAAACACGTCGTATAAGATTCAGGAAGAATTTGTTCCCCATATGACTAGACTATCGAATAGTCCTCTCACAGGCTCAGAGTGCAGACCCAAGCTCCCAACCTGTTTCATTGCAGCCCTTGCGTTTTTAACGCACATTTCTCTGTAACTGTAAGGTTACAATACTGTAATGCTATATTCTGCACTCTGGCATTTTACTGTTTGCCATATCCATTGGCTTGATTGTACTCATGATTAGACTAGCGAGCACACAAATAATGTTATTCGCTGTATCTTGGCACATGCGACAATTATAAATCAACTAACCATGCATTCTGTAGAGATTTATTTTGGTGTGTTTCACTGACATCAATCAGTATATAGCAGACGACTGACGTCATGTTGCAAAGCTGCACCATGATTACAGGCTCTGAAAGCATTGGAGACCTGAACTGCAAGAGCAGGTCTTTATTGAAGGCTGAAGATCTCAACCTGCATCAGTTAAACAATCCATCCATTCCTGACCCACGTCTGAACTCGATTCCAGGCAGAGAGATTTGAGATTGTTCTCGTGCATTTTAAGTTCTTTATTGCTGGAGATCGAAACCAACACGATGCCCAATCCTACAATCTAATGGACGAATATTCCATGAGTACTTAGACGCCTATCTCCAATAACCACCCACCACTAGAGTGCTATTCTACCTCAAGGCACTAGTTGAAGAAGCAAAGTGGAACCCACCACTTTAACAAATCGAACCACAGGGAGAGATTGAAAATCACGGTTCACACTGCTTCTGGAGACCTTGATGGACAGTTTAGTTTAGTTTAGAGATACTGCGCGGAAACAGGCCCTTTGGCCCACCGAGTCCACACCGACCAGCGATCCCCACACATTAACACTATCTTACACACACTAGGGACAATTTACAACTATACCAAGCCAATTAACCTACAAACCTGTACGTCTTTGGAGTGTGGGAGGAAACCGGAGCATCCGGAGAAAACCCACGCGGTCACGGGAAGAACGTACAAACTCCGTACAGACAGCACCCGTAGTCAGGATGGAACCCAGGTCTCTGGCGCTGCATGTGCTGTAAGGCAACAACTCTACCACTGCGCCACCGTGCCACACTTCTGACACATCTGTGTAATTGTACAGAGTGCCTGGATTTGTGATTTCTTTATTCTACACATTGTGTGAGACTAACATTGCAGAGTTCCAATTTCTACTTCATTACATCGAACAATGTTATCCTTGAAAATAAACAAAAAATACTTTGTTTTTTATAGATCTATGAAAAGGCAAAAAATGTGAGACGCTTTAAGAATGTTACGGAACCTCTAATCTGGTTGGTATAGTTTAAGTCTTATTCTATACTGTAAACCCTCATTTTAATGGACCCCTTTATAACGGATTTCAGATATAGTGGATGAACCTGCCAATGCCACTCCCAGCTCTCATTGTCTCCCCGGCTGTTTAGAGCTCTGACTTCCGACCCCAGCCCCGACTCACAAGGTGCCAAGCGAGCCCTCCTTCACCCACCGCATGGTCCAGTGACACGGCTGTTGTTGCGGCTCACATTGTAGCCCCTGGGGGCAGCGCTTTCTTCAGGTCACCCACACCGACAGGATGCTCTCGGTCACCTTGGGGCACCCTTCCCTCTCACCTGTTGCTGCTTCTTGCTGTCGGCAGAGGCTTTGGCAGCACGTACCAGGCACCCACCAATCTCTGTGTAAAAAAACTTGCCCCACACATCGCGTTTACCTCCCTCCATATCACATCTGAAACATCAAAACCCAGCATCATTGAGCTGCCAGCCCTACCCTGTCCCTCTTGTAACTAAGTCTCCATAATGGCCACGTCATCATAATTTCAAACACTGAGTCAGGATCTAGATTGATCTACAAGGATATTGGTCCTTCTTGTCCAAGTCATGGGGAGAACGTACAAACTCCGTACGGATAGCACCCGTAGTCGGGATCAAACCCGGGTCTCCGGTGCTGCAAGTGCTGTAAGGCAGTAACTTGACCGCTGCACCACTGTGCTGCCCTTGCTACTAAATAGTTCATTTAGTTAATACTAATGTCTCAAATTTAAAGACAGTTTGATGCATTTTAAAAGCAATATTTTTTCTCTATTAATATATTTTTTTAATTATTGAAATCCAGCAGTTTCTAAACATCTCTGATTATCAAACATATCGAAACATTGGAAAATGACAACAGGTGATATAAGCATAGAGTAATAAAGCATGAAAACTGGCCATTCAACCCAACTTGTCCATGACGACCAAGATGCATGATCTACTCTCGTCCCATCTGCCTGCATTTGTCCCATCTATATTTTAAAACTCTTGTTTGTTTGTTCATGAACTACAGCCAAAACTGTACACAATAGTGCAACAATTTTAGGTCCACCTTACTCACCAATGTCCCTTTGGTGCTAATGGAAGAGGTTTCGTTGAAATCGGTGTTATATTTTTGAACTTATTCACATTTTAAAGTTTAAATCTATCTCCTAGCGAATGAGGGGGGGGGGTGGGGGAGGAGGGGGGGAGGGACGGGGGAGAAGGGAGGGGGAGGGGGGAGGGAGGGGAGGGGGAGAGGAGAGGGTGCTGCACCAATGCAGGAGAGGTTTGGGCCCAACAGGTCCACTTGGTCGAGTATCCCTCTAAATATTTTCTATTCATGTATCTGTTCAAATCTCTCTTAAATGTTATAGAACCTGCCTCAACCACCTCCTCTGGCAGCTCGTTCCACATACTCATCACCATCTGTATGGAAAAAGTTGCCCCTCAGGTTCCAATTAAAACTTTCCCCTCTCACCTTAAACGATGTCCACAGATCCTCAAACCCTAGCAGCATCTTTGCAACTCTTCTCTATGCTCCTTCCAGCTTAGTAACGTCTTGTACGACTGTAACATTACATCCCAAATTCTATACTCAGTATGCTGACTGATGAAGGGCAATGTGCCAGATATCTTCTTGACCACCCGATCTACCTGTGATTCCACTTTGAAGGAACAATGTACCTGTCCTCCAGACCATTCTGTTCAATAACACTCTCCAGAATCCTTCCATTCACTGTGAATGTCCTATCATGCTTTGACTTCTCATAATGCAATACCCCCCACTTAGACACAAAAAGCTGGAGTAACTCAGCGGGACAGGCAGCATCTGTGGAGAGAAAAAATGGGTGAAGTTTGGGGTCGAGACCCTTCTTCAGACTGGGCTTTTGAGACATGATCTCCCACATATAATCCCATGCTGACTGTCCCTTAATCAATACCTGTTTGTCCAAATGCACATATATCTTGTCCCTCACAATAATCTCCAGTAACTTGCCTACCACAGATGTTGTGCACACTGGTCTACATTTCCCTTTGGCTTTCCTTTGGAGCCCATCTTAAATAGAGACACAAGATTAAGCACCCACCAGTATTCTAGAGGCACCAAGATTAGGCACCTCACCCACATCTAATGATGGTTCGGAAATCACAGCCGTGGCGCCTGCAATTTTGTTCTGTAGCTTCCCGCAGTGTCCTCGGATATAGCTGACCAGGCATGGGAGATTTGTCTACCTTCATTATCCTTGGGACGTTCAGCACCTCGACTGTAATACTGACTGTCCTCAAGATGCTTCCATTAATTTTCCCAATGTCCCCAGCCTATCCTTCTCCACAGTAAAAACAGATGAGAAATATTCATTACGAACATTGCCCATCTCATGCAGCTCCACACAGAGATGAATGCTTTGGTTTCTGAGGGGCCCTATTCTCTCTCTCGTCACCCTATTTCCCTTAATTTATAATCTCTTTGTATTTCCTTGATATTATCTGCCAAAGCTACCTCCTACTCTCTTTTTGCCCTCCTGATTTTTTTCTTCAGTATCTCCTCAGTTCTCGAAACTCCTCCACTTGATCCCAGCTGCTCATACCTCTCCCTTGCCTCCTTCTTTTACCTGACTAGAGCCTCAACTTCTCAAGAGCAGTCAGTGGGTATCAGGGTGGTTGGTGCTGGATCAGGGTCTCAAGATTGTTCAATCTCAGATTGCTCTCCACAGACTGTTCCACTTCAAGAATATTGGGAGATGTATGGCCCCATAAGATAAATGCAACAAATGCAAGGGACAAGGGCCATTGTTGTCTTAAGTTCTTCCCCAATCCCCAGCCCTTATAAGGCCATGAAATCATAAATGATAGGAGCAGAATTAGGCCATTCAGCCCATCAAGTCTACCCCGCCATTCAATCATGGCTGATCTACCTCTCCCTCCTCACCCCATTCTCCTGCCTTCTCCCCATAACCCCTGACACCCGTACTAATCAAGAATCTATCTATTTCTGCCTTAATAATATCCATTGGCTCTGCTCCCACAGCCTTCTGTGGTAAAGAATTCCACAGATTCACCACCCTCTGACAAAAGAAAATGTTCCTCATCTCATTCCTAAAGGGACGTCCTTTAATTCTGAGGCTATGACTCCTAGACTCTCCCACTAGTGGAAACATCCTCTCCACATCTACTCTATCCAAGCCTTTCACTATTCGATAAGTTTAATTGACGTCCTCCCTCATCCTTCTAAACTCCAGCAAGTACAGGCCCAGTGGCGTCAACAGCTCATCATTTGTTAACCCACTCATTCATGGATAAACACTTTATATTCCCTTATAAACATCTCGAGCTTTATCTGAATGATCCTGGGTAGTTCCATGGTCTTCCAATGATTCCTTGTCAAAAGCTGATGTCATTCTCTAACTTCAAGTAACCCCTGCATTCCGTCTCTCTCCATCCCCCCCCACCCAAGTCACACCAGGTTCCCGTTCTCAAATAGCAAACAGCTAACAATGGCCTGTTTCCTTTATCATCGTTACTTTTTTTACATACCTTTTATTCATTTGTTCTATATTTCTCTACATCACTGTCTATATCTCACGTTTCCCTTTCCCTTGACTAGTCTGAAGAAGGGTTTCGACCTGAAACATCATCCATTCCTTCTCTCCAGCTTTTTGTGTCTATCATGCTTTAGAGACTCCTTTTTCCCAGTAAATTGGCTAATAATCAATAATAATAATGTGGCGTGGCTACTTTAAATGAACCAGTTGTTCCCATAACTTGAACAGCAGTCAGAAAACTTAAAATCCATGCAACAACTTTTAGAAATGCTTTTAAGTTGCTCCCATTGCTGCATTGTTTATTTTTGAAACAGTTCATTCATATAGGCATTGTCATTTTAATCTCAACAAAGTGACACAGAGTCATATAGTCACAGAGTGATACAGGGTGGAATCAGGCTCATCGGCACAACTTGCCCACATCGGCCAACATGTCCCAGCTACACTAATCCCACCTGCCTGTGTTTGGCCCATATCCCTCCAAACCTGTCCTATCCATGTAAGACATTCAGATTTTTAGTTTTTTACTAGACCAAGTGGACCCGTTGGGGACAAACTTCTCCTGCATTGGTGCAGCACCCTCTCCTCCCCCTCTCCACTCTCCCCCTCTCCACTCTCCCCCTCTCCTCTCCCCCCACTCATCCCTTCCCCTCTACCCCCACTCCCTCCTCCCCTCCATTCCCTCCCCCGAACATTCCCCACCCTCCCCCACCACTCCCCCTCCCTCCCTTCTCCCGCTCCCCTCTCTCCCTCCTCCCTCCCCCCCACTCCCCCCTCCCTCCCTCCTCCCTCCCTCCTCCCCTCCCCTCTCCTCCCCACTCTCCCCTCCGCACAACCCCCCTGCCCCACTTCCCCTCCCCCTTCCCCTCCATCCCCCTCAACCCCCCTTATCCTCCCTCCACCCACCCACCTCCCTCCCTCCCTCCCCCCTCCCCTCCCTAGGAGATAGATTCAAACTTTAAAATGTGAATAACTTTAAAAACACAACACTGATTTCAATGAAACTTCATCCATTAGCACCAGAGATTGTGGTGAATAACGTGGGCCTAAAATTGTTGTGCTATCTTGTACCGTTTTGGCTGTAGTTCAGGAACAAACAAACAAACAAGAGTTTTAGTATATAGATTCTACTACAAGGTAAATACAAGTTATAAATTAATATAATAAATACGATGACTAATTTATGCATCTGCCATCCACAAACAGGACACGGGAAGGAAATCTGGTTACTTCTGCTGTGCTTCACTTTGAATACAATGCAATGCTGAGAGTAATTAATTTTCTAAATAATGAATTGCATTCTGCAATTCTGAGTGCTTTCAATGATGTCATACGTGTCCGAAGTGCCGTGATCCCTGAAGTTGTCCTTGGATATTTAAATAGCACTGATATTCAAGATATAACTACATGTAAGTACAAGATTTCAATGTTTATTGAGTGATGTGCTACTATGATGGCACAGTGATATAATAATCTGGAAGCAGAGTTTAATTCTCACCACGGTTGTGGTGAAACTTAAATTCAATTTATCTGGAATCTGGGAAAAGAACAATCGGTCTTGGTAATGATGACCCTGAAATTTACCAAATTGCTGTAAAAATTGATCTGGTCCATGAATGTCCTTCGGGGAAGATGCCTGTCCCATCATCCCTACCTGTGCAGCCTGGAAGTGGTTCCCAGAATGCTGTCCGAATTAGCGGGAATCACCTAAAGGGAGAGGCTGATCAAAGTCCGATCGTTTTCTGTGAAACGGTGGATGTTGAGAGAAGACCCTATAGAATATATATATCCAAGGTGACAATAAACTTACCTTGAAACCTTGAATTGTGTGAGACATGGATAGTTTGGACAGTCAGAACATCTCCCCCATCCCCCCCCCCCCCCCCCCCCCCCACCCCCCACTCTCCCGAGTAGAGATAGATGTTAACACTAGAAACCATAGCTTTAAGGTAAAAGAGGACAAATCTAAAGGAAATGTGCGGGTCGGTTTTTTTACAGTGGGTGGTGAGTGCCTGGGAGCAGATAGCATCCCCATTTTGTACTGAAGGCCATAACTAGCTGGGCCTCTACATAAGGTGATTAATACAATCAAAACACTGGATCAACTCAATAGTGTAGAAATTGCCCAGGTACATCGTATTCACAAAATTCAGGACAAATCCAGTTTGGTAAATTACTGTCCAGTCAATGGGGTCGAAGGTGTCATCGACAACGCTGTCAAGCAGTCAGTCTCACTGGTGTCCAGTTTGGATTTTGCCTGCAAATCTTATCACAGCCGTGGTTCAAACATTGACAAAAGAGCTGAAATCCAGATTGCCCTGTATTATTAAGGCATCTGACATCACAGGTAAAATATTAAAGTGTTTGGAGTCATAACTAATATAAAGAATTATGATTGTGAATGTCAAACAACAATCATGTCAGCCTAGGTTATCACTGCTCAAGATCCTCAGGGTAATGTCCTATCTTGGACCATTTTCACAAAAGTGCCAGGTAAAGGCCTTTAATAAAAGACGTCCCCTTTAAGTTCCCTTATCAAGTAACCTATCATAAACATCCTGGGGGGTTCCCACTAACCAGACATGAAATTGGAGCAGCCACATTAATGCCATCATAGAATGGTTAGTCTGCAGTGAGTGACTCACCACTGACTGCCCAAGGGCTTTCCACCATCTACAGGGTGAAGTCAGGAATATAATGGGATTCTCAACAAAGGTCTGGATGATGCAGCTCCATGAATTCTCAAGAAGCTCTGCACCATTTGAAAGGAAGCAGCCCCTTTGATGGGCACCCCTTCCCCCATTCATTTTGACTCACAGTGATTGCAGTGTGTGCCATCTACAAAATATACTGCAGTTACTCTGGGGCAATTCTGACAGCGCTTACCAAAAACGTGACCCCCTGCTGCATTAGAGGAAAATAGGGAACAAGCGCCTGGGAATACCACCTCAGGATATTCCAATCAGTATTATGAAACAATATTATACCACCTCAGGGTGGTATAATATTGTGTCTTAATATTATATGATTATATTAATATTGTGTCATAATACTGTGCATTGGAAATATATAATTGGTTCATCATCATCACAGGGTCTAAATCCTGGAACTCCTTACCCAACACTTGGGCAGTGATGAGTTGGAAGGAACTGCAGATGCTGGTTTACACCGAAGATAGACACAAAATGCTGGAGTAACTCAGAGGGGCAGGCAGCATCTCTGGAGAGAAGGAATGGGTGACATTTCGGGTCGAGACCATTCTTCAGACTGCTTTCAGATTCCAGTCTGAAGAAGGGCATCGACCTGAAACATCACCCATTCCTTCGGCCCAGAGATGATGCCGTTACTCCAGCATTTTGTGTCTAACTTGGGCAGTGATAGTATTTTCACCAGAAATTCTACAGAGGTTCAAGTAGGTATCTCACCGCCACCTTCTTAAGCAAGGGTAGGGACGGGGAATTGATGTCACCCATGTTAACAATGTCCATGTCTGGGTAAAATGGATAAAAATGATTTTTGTCTGATTTATTAATGTGGTCTTTGCTGTCCACTTATCCCCAGGCAAACATCAAATAGGCCATTGTCAAAGAAAAAAAATCAGTAATTATGTAATCTTGTAAAAAAATCTAAATTAGATTCAAATAGTTAGAATTGCTTTATACTTCACCAAATGTGTGCATGAAGTTAGTTTTAAGTAAACAACCGACATGCCAGAGGGAGAACAACTCAGAATCGTAATAAAGATTCTCAAGGTGACATTCTTATCGATTTTCCTTTGATTTCAGCTGTAAAAAGTTTGGAAATACCCAACCTTGCAGTTACTTTTCAAAGCACTTATGATAAATGTTTCCCTTTCCTAAATATTATTGATAATAAATCCATTATTTCCCAATTATCTGAATTGACACACAGCCTTAAATTACAGAACATTTTATTTTTTATTACAGTGTCGAACGAACAGTTATTGGATTTCTTTAGCTGCAACAACTCCATATTTGCTGGTTATGTGGTTGAGTGGGATGAGCAAAATGGAGTCGTTTGCCGATCACCCTGTGACATGAATTACTGTTTGAATCAAGCAGAGTGCCAGCATCTGCTAACTGGACCTTCGTGCAGGTATAAAGACATATATTTTTTAACATTTTGTTGCTTGAAAGTGCAAGGAAATTAAATTTAAGTGCAGGCATTTTGTCACTGTTACAAGCTAATCTTATTAATAACTTACGTACCTTTTCAAAAGCTTTTCTCTGTCATATAATGAAAAAAGTCATTGTATTATGCCACTAAAGGTTTCCAGAAATAATTCTAGTAACTGAGCCAGGTGCTGCATTTCTCAATGTTATACCATATAACATACAATAACATGGTGGCGCAGCAATAGAGTTGCTGCCTTACAGCACTTGCAGCGCCGGAGACCCGGGTTCAATCCCGGCTATGGGTGCTGTCTGTACGTTCTCCCCGTGACCTGCGTGGGGTTTCTCCGAGATCTTCGGTTTCCTCCCGCACTCCAAAGATGTACAGGTATGTAGGTTAATTGGCTCGGTAAATGTAAAAATTGTCTCTAGTGTGTGTAGGATGCAGGGATTGCTGGTCGGCGCAGACTCGGTGGGCCGAAGGGCCTGTTTCCGCGCTGTATCTCTAAAACTAAAACTAAATAAAGTAGCTATGACACCTGGCTTTTGACCCCGTCCCCCACCACCAGCACCATCCTATTGGAATTTGGACCAGCCCCTGAGGTATTGCACTGATATTTCTTTCAATTATTAATTGCAACTCAATTGAAGCTGATTTCTCGCACTATTGGAACAACAAAGTCTAGAAATCTTGCTCATCCTCGGCCTCCCTAACCACAATTCTCTGCAACTACTACCTTGTTAGGGTCACGGAGAATTGTCAGGCATATTATTCCCTGACTGCCACTTACCTGTTCATGTTCAACAAACCGCAGAAGTGTAAACTGTAATTGAATTCAATGTGTGCAGGTGATGATGATGTTTTTACGGTGCTACCTCAAAGTTTACATGGACTTTGGCAAGGCCTTTGTCCAGCTACCATGTGGCAGACTGGTCTCAAAGGTTAGATTACATGGGATCCAGGCTAAGCTATCCAATTTGATACAGAATTGGCTTGCGGATAGGGTGGTGATTCGGCATTGTTGTTCAGACTGGACACGTAACAAGCTGTCTGTGACAGGGAATGGTGCGAGGACCACTTTTGGTCAATATTTATATGAACAATTTGGATATTCATTTATGTGGCATGGTTAATAGGTTTGCGGATCACACTAGAATTGGTGGTATAGTGGAGGTTTCCCCAAGATAAACTGGGCCAATAGTCTGAAGAGAATCCAAAAATATGTTATTGAAAATCTAAAGAGATTTTAAGAAATACACTGGGGAAAGAGTAACTAGAAAGAGAACAGAGTCTCTCAGAAATCAAAGTGGTCATCTCTGTGTAGAGCTGCAGGAGATGGGCAAGGTCCTCAATGATCCTTCATGAGTATTTCTCCAGTTTTTACTGTGGAGAAAAACATGAAAGCTAGGGAACTTCAGACAGTTAAGATAGATACAAAATGTTGGAGCAACTCAGCGGGACAGGCATCATCTCTCTGGAGAAGGAATGAGTGACATTTCGGGTCGAAACCCTTCTTCAGACTCGAAATGTCACCCATTCCTTCTCTCCAGAGATGCTGCCTGTCCCACTGAGTTACTCCAGCATTTTGTGTCTATCTTTGGTGTAGACCAGCATCTGCAGTTCCTTGTGTAGGAATGCTGGTTTAAACTGAAGACACAAAAAGAAGGAGTAACTCAGCAAATGACACCCATTCCTTCTCTCCAGAGATGCCTGCCTGTCCCGCTGAGTTACTCCAGCTTTTTGTGTCTATCTGCAGTTCCTTACTACACATTGAGACAGTTAATGCAATTGTCTTCAGGATATTAAGGACGATGGTGCTGGATGGCCCAGAGCGTTTGAAGGTCAATAAATCTCCTGGGTCTTATTAGACATCAGGGAAGCTACAAATATTTTTTGTGAAAATCCTAATTGAGATATATGAATCATCGTTTGACACGGGTGAGGTAATGGAAGACAGGAGGTGGCTAATGCTGTCCCTCTATTTAAAAAGGATTGCAAGTAATAGGGCCTGTAAACGATAGACAAGTGAGCCTCATATCTGTGGTAGGTAGTTTACCGGAGAGAATTGTGAAGCATATGATATATATGCAGTTGGATGGACAGGGGCCGATTAGGGATGGTTTTGACAGCGGGAGATCACGTTTTACAATATTGATTGATATTTTTGAAGAAGTAAACAAAAAGTCTGACAAGGCAAGGCCGTAGATATTGTCTGCATGGACTTCAACAAGGCCTTTGATAAGGTTGCACCTGGTTGTTTTGGCAAGTTAGATTGCACAGCATTCACGGAGAACTCGCTGCCTGAACACAGAATTGGTTTCATGGAAGGAACCAGAGGGTGGAGGTGGAAGGTTGTGTTTTAGACTGGAAACTTGTGACTAGTGGTGTGCCTCAGAGATCAGTGCTGGGTCCATTAATGTTTGTGGTTTATATTAATGATTTGGATGAGAATGTACATAGCATTATTAGTAAGTTTGCAGATGACACAAAAATAGATGATATCGTAGACAGTGACGATGGTTATCAAAATTTACAGCAGGGTCTTGATCAGCTGTGGAATAGGGTTGATGAACGATAAATGAAGTTTAATGTAGATACGTGCATGGTGTTGTATTTTGGGAAGTCAAACCAGGCCACGATCTTCACAGTGAATAGGTAGGGCCCTGGGGAGTGTTGGAGAGCAGAGGAATCTACAACAGGTAGGTAGTTCCTTGAATCACAGATTGATAGGATAGGAAAGAAGGATGTTGATCCATTGGCCTTCACCATATAAAGTATAGAAGTCAGGACATCACGTTCGGGTATAAAGTATAGAAGTTGGGACATATGCTACAGTTGCACACGACGTTGGTGAGGCTGCATTTGGCGTATTGTGTTCAGTTTTGGTCATCCTGCTGTAGGAGGCTAAGGGGTGATCTTTATAGAGGTGGATAAAATCATGATGGGAATAGATGGGGTGAATGCAGTGAGTCTTTTACACAGTGCTGGGAACCAAGAACCAGAGGACATAGGTTTAAGGGACGAGGGGCAAGATTTAATGTGAACCCGAGAGGCAACTTTCGCACTCAGAAAATGCTGGGTATATGGAACAAGCTACCAGAAGGGGTAGCTAAGACAGGTACTATAACACCAATTAAAAGAAACTTGAAAAGCTACGTGAATAGCACAGGTTTAGAGGGATAATGGGTCAAACACAGGCAAATGGGACCACAAAATGCTGGAGTAACTCAGCAGGTCAGGCAGCATCTCAGGAGAGAGGGAATGGGTGACGTTTCGGGTCGAGACCCTTCTTCAGACTGATGTCAGGAGGACGGGACAAAGAAAGGATATAGGTGGAGACAGGAAGACAGTGGGAGAACTGGGAAGGGGGAGGGGAAGAGAGGGACAGAGGAACTACCTAAAGTTGGAGAAGTCAATGTTCATACCGCAGGGCTGCAAGCTGCCCAGGCGAAATATGAGGTGCTGTTCCTCCAATTTCCGGTGGGCCTCACTATGGCACTGGAGGAGGCCCATGACAGAAAGGTCAGACTGGGAGTGGGAGGGGGAATTGAAGTGCTCAGCCACCGGGAGATCAGGTTGGTTAAGGCGGACTGAGCGAAGGTGTTGAGCGAAACGATCGCCGAGCCTGCGTTTGGTCTCGCCAATGTAGAGAAGTTAACATCTAGAGCAGCGGATACAATAGATGAGGTTGGAGGAGGTGCAGGTGAACCTCTGTCTCACCTGAAAAGACTGTTTAGGTCCTTGGATGGGGTCAAGGGGGGAGGTAAAGGGACAGGTGTTGCATCTCCTGCGGTTGCAGGGGAAAGTGAATGGGGAGGGGTGGTTTGGAAGGGACGAGTGAACCAGGGAGTTACGGAGGGAACGGTCTCTGCGGAACGCAGAAAGGGGAGGAGATGGGAAGATGTGGCCAGTAGTGGGGTTCAGTTGGAGGTGACGGAAATGTTGGAGGATGATTTGTTGGATACGCTGGCTGATGGGATGGAAGGTGAGGACAAGGGGTATCCTGTCCTTGTTACGAATGGGGGAAGGGGAGCAAAAGCGGAGCTGCGGGATATAGAGGAGGCCCTAGTGAGAGCCTCATCTATAATGGGATCTCTTCAAGTGTTTTCTATTTTAAAACAAACCAGGGCACGATTTACACAGTAAATGGAAGGGCCTAAGCAGTGCTGTAGAACAGGGAGACATAGAGGTGAAGATATATATTTCCATGAAATTGGCAACACAGTCAGACAGGGTGGTGACATTTTGCATATGTAGGAAAATAACTGTAGACGCTGGTTCATCCCCCAGGGCATTGAGTATGGGAGTTGGAACATTAGGGTCCAACTGTACAAGTTGCTGGTGAGGCTATACTTGGAGTATTGTGTGCAGTTCTGGACGACCTGCTCTAGGAAGGATGATATTAAAATGGAAATAGTGCAAAAATGATTTCTGATAATGTTACAATATTGTTGGGTCTGTAAGGTTTGAGTTATTAGGAAAGGCTGGATAGGCTGGGTCTTTTTTCACTGGAACAAAGAGGCAAGGGGTGCCTTTGCAGACGTTTATAAAATCATAAGCAGCATCAATAAGGTGAATAGCCACTGTCTTTTCCTCCCGGGTAGGGCAGTGTGGAACTAGACGGCATGGGTTTAAGGTGAGAGTGGAAAGATTTAAAAGGAACATGAGGAACACACACAATGGAATGAGCTTCCGGAGGAAGTTGTCGAGGGGGTACAAATTAAACATTTACAAGACATTTGGTACATGGATAGGAAGGTTTAGAGGGATACGGGCTAGACACCAGCAAGTGAGACTTGGTCAGCATGGACAAGTTGTTTCCATGCCTTCTGACTCATCCCCATATTATGTCTCAGATCATCACTTCAACATTTCCAAACGGAAGTTTAAGATATATCAAATGCCACTGAAGATCAATGGGTTTGCCTCAGTTTTGCTTCTAAATCAGAATGTTAATTTTCAAATCAACTTTAAAAACTTCAGCAGTTCAGTGTTGCACAGGTCTTTAGGTTAAAGCATTGAAGTGATGCCCCTTCAGCTGGCATTGAAGATTCAAGGCATGACTTCAAGAGAAAGGTGGCGAGTTAAACTTGGTATCTTGGCCAATATTTACTTCTCAATCAACCTAATTAAACACGTTTATTTAGTCATTATTACATTGCTGTTGTGCAAGAAACTGTGAGCAAATGGACTATACTTAAAGTACCTCTGCTTTCTGAAAAACTCTTAGGAACTCAAAAGTTATGATAAACATGCTAATCTTTTTACTTGATATCTTGCCAGTGCCTCATGCCGCTGTTTTTGTTTTCCAGATGCGTTCCACACACAATATATTCCAGCTTCGGTGACCGCTGCGAACATTTATCGCTGAACCTCCGGGCATTTTTTGGCATTCTGTTTGGAGCTTTAGCATTCTTGTTGTTACTGATGTTAGCCATATTTTTTATTTTGTGGAAGTGCAAATCAAATAGACACAACAGATTCACAAATGACACAAGCAGGTATATTATTCTTTATATCGTTTCAAATTATAGCAGAATTATGTGGAAGATGCACCTTTGTTACTGTGTATCCAAGACTATGTTATTAATTTCCATGTTCATCACCAAGACCAGTATGTGTTGTAAACTAAAACTGCAGTCAATCAGAATTGTAATTACAACAGTTGATAATGAAAGAACAATTAACTGCAGGTTTTGATTTTGTTTATAAAAGAAAATACATTTCTTAAAGATTAGGTTATGATTTATTATTGTCATGTGTACCACATTACTGTGCTTGGCATGCTATCCAAACAGATGAGGTAATACAATCAAGAAATCACAAGTGCAATAGTCAGAGCATAGGGGAAGATACAGAATTGAGAATATAGTTCTCAGCATTGTAGTGCATCAGTTTTACAGACAAAGTCCATAATCAGGTAGAGGTGAATTGGACAGTACCATAGTTTATAAAAGGACCGTTCAGAAGTCTGATAACAGTGGGGAAGAAGGTGTTCTTGAATCTGGTGGTGTGTGCTTTCAAGCCTCTATAAAAGAGAAAAAGGAGTGGAAGTGCGTGGAACAGCTGTTCAACACAAAGATGTGGGACTCGGGGCTCCATCCAGGCCAGCAACTTCTGTGCTGGCCATTGGTGAGGACGGGTAGCAGCTGCTCCGTCTTTTGAGTCCTAAAGTCACCATCTCCACCCTGTATTGGATCTGATAGAAGCTGCCGTCTCCTCCTCTTGTGTAGGAAGGAACTGCAGATGTTGGTTTAAACGAACACCAGGTGGCGCCCGTAATGGCTGACTCGCCAACAGTCTGTCTCGTCCTTTCCCTTCTTTGTTGCTTTTTACTATGTGTTAAATGTATATTTTAGTCTTTAGCTTGTTTTATGTGGAGGGTTGGGGATTTTTTTTTAAATCTCTTACCTCGACGGAGACGTGATTTCTTGCTGTATCGTATCTCCGTCCGCACTGCGGCCTAACATTGTGGAGTTGGCGGCCACTGCTGGGGACCGACCGGAAGCTCCAAATGTGGGAGCCTGTGGATTTTAACATCATGGACCTCGCAGTCCCTGGTTAGAGACCGACTTCAGGAACTCCAAGCCATGGGAGCTTCGATCCCCCCGTCGCGGGAGCCTCGGTCGCCCCGTCGCGGGAGCTTCGAACGCCCCGTCGCAGGAGCTTCGAACGACCCGTCGCAGGAGCTTCGATTGTCCAGTCGCGGGAGCTTCGAACGCCCCGTCGCAGGAGCTTCGATCCCCCTGTCGCGGGAGCCTCGGTCGCCCCGTCGCGGGAGCTTCGAACGCCCCGTCGCAGGAGCTTCGATCCCCCCGTCGCGGGAGCTTCGATCGCCCTGTCGCGGGAGCTTCGAACGCCCCGTCGCAGGAGCTTCGACCGCCACGTCACGGGACTTTCGGTCGCCGGCTGCGGGAGCTTCGATCGCCCCGTCACGGGAGCTTCGATCACCCCGTCGCAGGACCTTCGATCGTCCCGTCGCGGTAGCTTCGATCGTCCCGTCGCAGGAGCCTCGGTCGCCCCGTTGCGGGAGCTTCGATCCTCTCATTGCGGGAGCTTTGATCGCCATGTCGCGGGAGCCTCGATCGTCCCGTCGCGGGAGCTTCGATCACCCCGACTGCGGATGGTTCGACTCACCCGACGGCGAGAGAATACAGAGGGGAGAAGTTTAAACTTGATTGCCTTCCATCATAGTGAGGAATGTAGGGAATCCGCTGTGGTGGATGTTTATGTTAACTTTTATGCAGTTGCGTGTCTTGCAGTTGCGTGTCTGGCAGTATGGTAAATCGAATATCATTGTACCTTAATTGGTACCTGTGACTATAAAAGACCTTTGAACCCAAGATAGACACAAAAAGCTGAAGTAACTCAGTGGGACAGGCAGCATCTCTGGAGAGAAGGAATGGGTGATGTTTTGGGTCGAGAACTTTCTTCAGACTGGTTTGGGGTAAGGGAAATGAGAGATATAGATAGTGATGTGGAGAGATAAAGAACAATGAATGAAAGATATGCATAAAAGTAACGATGATAAAGGAAACAGGCCATTGTTAGCTGTTTGTAGGGTGACAACGAGAAGCCAGTGCAACATGGGTGGGAGAGGGATGGAGAGAGAGGGAATGCCGGGGCTACCTGAAGTGAGAGAAATCAAAAGTCATACCACAGGGCTGTAAGCTGCCCAAGCAAAATATGTTTCCCTTATCCCTAACCAGTTTGTAGGAGGGTCTCGACCCGAAACATCACCCATTCCTTCTCTCCAGAGATGCTGCCTGGCGACACCACACCATTGCCCATCCTGACATGGAAATGTATTTCAGTTTCAACATCATTCCTGGATTTCATTCAATAGTGCTGAGGTGTACCTTCATGAAAAAATGTACAGCTTCTTAGCAGGCCAGCTCCCAGCAGTTTTGTAAGGAAATTGGCAATGAGCAGTATACACTCATATATATACTCATAGAGGGCGGCACGGTAGCGCAGCGGTAGAGTTGCTGCTTTACAGCGAATGCAGCGCCGGAGACTCAGGTTCGATTCTGACTACGGGTGCTGCACTGTAAGGAGTTTGTACGTTCTCCCCGTGACCTGCGTGGGTTTTCTCCGAGATCTTCGGTTTCCTCCCACACTCCAAAGGCGTACAGGTATGTAGGTTAATTGGCTGGGTAAATGTAAAAATTGGCTGGGTAAATGTAAAAATTGTCCCTAGTGGGTGTAGGATAGTGTTAATGTGCAGGGATCACTGGGCGGCACGGACTTGGTGGGCCGAAAAGGCCTGTTTCCGGCTGTATATATATGATACCAGACACAGAAAATGGTATGGGGCAAGTTTACCTCTGAATTTCATGTTATCTTATATTTAATCAATGTTCATGTAAGTGTGGTACATTCTGTCCACCCTCCATATTGCCTACATGGTTGTGACCTTGGACATTATCTGGTTACCCAAGTATTCCATATTTGACCCTCCCCATAGACCTTTAAAAATCATTATCCAACTAGGCTTTCAACTAGAAATGTTTGATGCCAAAAGGCTTCTAAACTTTCTGAAGAGACCCAGCTCTTCCTCTTGGGGCAGATAATGCAAAAAACCTGCCGTAGCTGTGGGCAGGCATCTGACATTTGAATCATTAGGTCTGTTGACGGCTCAATTTTGTTTTGCAGTGTTGGAGATGAGAATCGGCAAATATTCTCTTGGCAAACTAATCCATGTAAGTATTTTAGTCACAATTTTATATGTTGATACACGGACCTCTCCAGACAGAGATTATTCTTTGATCTCATGTTAAATGTTGCCATTGGATAGTTATTGCACTGCTTTGAATACTTTTACATTTTGTCATGATGTAGATTTATGAGGGTTTAACTGAATAGTGGGGTTCATTTCAACTATTTAGCAAAGCAAAAGCACTTTTAGTTTAGTTTAGTTTAGAGGTACTGCACGGAAACAGGCCCTTCAGCCTCCCAAGTCTGCACCGACCAGTGATCCCTGCACTTTAACACTATCCTACACTAGCGTCCATTTTTACATTTATAACAAGCCAATGAAGATACAAACCTGTATGCCTTTGGAATGTGGGAGGAAAACGAAGTTCTTGGAGAAAACCCACGTAGGTTACTGGGAGAACGTACATACTCCATACAGACAAGCACCTGTAGTCGGGATTGAACCCGGGTGTCTGGCGCTGTAAGGCAGTAGCTATACTGCCACGCCACCGTGCTGCCCACTTGTTGTTACTGATTCTCATATTCTGTAGCACAGGAGCACCACCGCCTGGAAGTTGCCCTCCCATTTACACACTATCCTGACTTGGAAATATAGAAGCATAGAAACATAGAAAATAGGTGCAGGAGTAGGCCATTTGGCCCTTCAAGCCATTCAATATGATCATGGCTGATCATCCAAAATCAGTACCCCAAGATTTCCTACTGGAAGAAACAGCAAAATTAAACTACAACTTTTAATATATTCCATTATCAGATTAAAATAAGATATTCAAGAAGAGGGAGTTCTATCTGATAGATTTCACTTCATCAGCAACATGGAACCATTTAGCTTAAAAATGGCGAGAATAGTTAGAATTGCTCGAAACAGTTAGACAGGTACATGGATCGGACAGGTTTGGAGGGATATGGACCAAACTAGCAGGTGGGACTAGTGTAGCTGGGACATGTTGGCCGGTGTGGGTAAGTTGGGGCAAAGAGCCTGTTTCCATGCTGTATCACTCTCTCTATTAGTTCTGGTATCTAGCATTGCTACACCTGAAGTGGAGGTTAAAACACATGGTGATGACTTACTGTTTGCAAGGGGATCAAATGAAATAGACAAGCTGGGAAAATCAAAGCTCAGCAAACATCAGCAACCAACCTACCCTACAGTATTACACTCACTTATCTGCCTCTCTCTGAGGTGTGCAAACCACTAGTCGTGCAACTATTTACAGCTATATTGGCATGTATTTTTTTAATTTTCACATGACAATTGAAAATAGATGCTATTGGAAACGTTTACTCATGCTCTTTCAACATCGTGCCCATGGAAAACTAATGAAATGAAATGTATTGTATTTATTAATGAAATGAAATGTATTTATTATTTCAGTTTCTAAATTGAAAGAAACAAGCATCTTGCCTACTTTGGATGAAAAAAATCTGTCAGCGTTGGGCTGGAAACCACACCTTGAAAATGTCAGCACTGTGGCAGAGGTACAAAATAATAAAGAATTAGCCCGTCGTTTGCATTATGATGTAAATATTGTTCTGCTTGCACTATAATAGAATATTTCTTAATAGTTGGGTTTTGGCAACATTATGGCAAAAGCATTAACCTCACAAACTGCAATTATTAATATTAAAGAGCACCTTCATCATGAGTACAGGCTTTTGTATTCCTTTTAGTTTAAACCAAAAGTATGATATTGACAACCTCCATGATTATTCTCAGTAGTTATCATCTTTATCCTTGTTTTAATTAGTTCAGACCAAGTCAATGGTTATTTTTATAGCAGAGATGGATAGATTCTTGATTAGTACAGGTGTCAGGAGTTATGGTGAGAAGGCAGGAGAATGGGGTTAGGAGGGAGATAGATCATCCATGATTGAATGGCGGAGTAGACTAGATGGGCCAAATGGCCTAATTCTGCTCCTATCACTTATGACCTTATGACCTTCACTGTTTGTTTTCCAACTCCTAATTATTTTTCACTCAAAAAGACTTGCGCAGAACAGCTTAAGGAACATGTAGCTATAGTGAGCTATAGTTGCTCACAGAAAGTTAGCAGCCAAGTATTTCTGACATTTATTTCCTGACAACAAATGAAGCAGTGTTGAGAAGCATAATATTTGATTTTCATAATTATACAATAGTTACACATTAGATAGACACAAAATGCTGGAATAATTCAAAGGGACAGGCAGCATCTCTAGAGAGAAGGAATGGGAGACTTTTCGGGTCGAGGCCCTTCTTCAGACTGGGAGTCAGGGGGAGGGAGACAAGAGATATGGGTGGGAAAGGTGGGAAAATGACAGATCAAAGCAGATGGTAGTCAAGGAAATGTAGAATTGGCTGAGGAGAAGGTGACAACAACGTGTACAAACAGTAAAATTAATCAGGACAGAAAAACAAATCAAACTAACGTGGGGAACCGACACAGAGAGGGGAAGCAAGGGTTACTTGAAGTTGGAGAAATCAATGTTCATACCGCTGGGTTGTAAGCTGTTCTCATACCTGGTAGTCACTCCATATAATGCTTCAGCTGATGGTTCAGTGGAGAATTGCTGACCTGATGCAGGTCACTTCATTTCTGAAGTCTACTCATGAACATTGTAATGCAGACGTCAGGAACAGTCTAGAGTTTAGACTCTGGACTCTGGACACTGGGCTCAGCAACGAGTACACACGCTATCGTTTTCTAAAGGACAGATGTATTTTGTATCTGATCCTTCAACTTTCCTACAGAGAGAGCTGTTTTTAATTATTTGTTTTATGTGGCATGCCTTCACAGCAGTGTTGTGGAATCCTTAGCAAAGGCCTTATTGCCACTCAACCTCCTGCTTCAAGAGATGATGGAATCAACCAGGGCTCACATTTCAGCTCAGTTTGGTATTTCAGAGCCACAAAACAATGAGGCTTCAGATGCAGTATATGGACACGTCAGTGATAGAAATTCTCCTAATCTCTCACTGTGCTCCAGTAATTTGTGGAATCTGTTTAGCTACCCATTTTTCTGATTTACCATTTTTACATCCTGTAAAGCTACAGCATCTTGATTAGATGTGCTCCTAACATTTCCTTTCCAATGGAAGGGATACCAACATCTATTTTGCACAAGATATGGTGAATTAGCCAAACATTGTAGTCTATTTAAACTTAGAGATTTCAAATAATTTTTGTTTTTCACTGTATCTCTGACAGTATTACACCATTTAATTTGTCCATATTTGATGATGACTGCTGATTTATACAAGTCTAAAAATTATTAGTACAATAAAGCACAGAAAGTAGCCAGCTCAGTAGTTTTGGAATACCTCCATCATCCATTCTCAGCACTTTGAGCAATAAAACTAAATATTTATTACTTCTGTTCAGAATATAGCTTCCTATTCAAATCAAATCAGTTCTTAGATTTAGTTTCGTTCTTGTTTAGTTTAGAGATAGAGTGTGGAAGCAGGCCCTTTGGCCCACCAAGTCTGCACCGACCAGTGATCCCCGCACATTAACAGACTAGGAACAGTTTTTACATTCATACCAAGCCAATTAACCTACAAACCTGCAGGTCTTTGGATGTGGGAGGAAACCAAAGTTCTCGGAGCAAACCCACGCGGTCACGGGGAGAACATAGAAAATAGGTGCAGGAGTAGGCCATTCGGCCCTTCGAGCCTGCACCGCCATTCAATATGATCATGGCTGATCATCCAACTCAGTATCCCGTACCTGCCTTCTCTCCATACCACCTGATCCCTTTAGCCACAAGGGCCACATCTAACTCACTCTTAAATATAGCCAATGAACTGGCCTCAACTACCTTCTGTGGCAGAGAATTCCACAGATTCACCACTCTCTGTGTGAAAAAAAACGTTCTCATCTCGGTCCTAAAAGACTTCCCCCTTATCCTTAAACTGTGACCCCTTGTTCTGGACTTCCCCAACATCGGGAAACAATCTTCCGGCATCTAGCCTGTCCAACCCCTTAAGAATTTTGTAAGTTTCTATAAGATCCCTCCTCAATCTTCTAAATTCCAGCGAGTACAAACCAAGTCTATCCAGTCTTTCTTCATGTGAAAGTCCTGCCATCCCAGGAATCAATCTGGTGAACCTTCTCTGTACTCCCTCTATGGCAAGAATGTCTTTCCTCAGATTAGGAGACCAAAACTGTACGCAATACTCCAGGTGTGGTCTCACCAATGCCCTGTACAACTGCAGCAGAACCTCCCTGCTCCTATACTCAAATCCCCTCGCTATGAATGCCAACATACCATTCGCTTTCTTCACTGCCTGTTGCACCTGCATGCCTACTTTCAATGAATGGTGTACCACGACACCCAGGTCTCATTGCATCTCCCCTTCTCCTAATTGACCACCATTCAGGTAATAGTCTGCTTTCCTGTTCTTGCCACCAAAGTGGATAGCCTCACATTTATCCACATTATACTGCATCTGCCATGCATTTGCCCACTCACCTAACCTAACCAAGTCATGTTGCAGCCTCCTAGCATCCTCCTCACAGCTAACACTGCCCCCCAGCTTCATGTCATCCGCAAACTTGGAGATGTTGCATTCAATTCCCTCGTCCAAATCATTAATATATATTGTAAATAGCTGGGGTCCCAGCACTGAGCCTTGCGGTGCCCCACTAGTCACTGCCTGCCATGCTGAAAAGGACCCGTTTATTCCTACTCTTTGCTTCCTGTCTGCCAGCCAGTTCTCTATCCACATAAATACTGAACCCACAATACCGTGTGCTTTAAGTTTGCATACTAATCTCGTATGTGGGACCTTGTCGAAAGCCTTCTGGAAGTCCAGATATAACACATCTACTGGTTCTCCCTTATCCAGTCTACTAGTTACATCCTCAAAAAATTCTATAAGATTCGTCAGACGATTTACCTTTCATAAATCCATGCTGACTTTGTCCAATGATTTCACCACTTTTCAAATGTGCTGCTATCCCATCTTTAATAACTGACTCTAGCATTTTCCCCACTACCTATGTTAGACTAACTGGTCTGTAATTCCCCATTTTCTCTCTCCCTCCCTTTTTGAAAAGTGGGGTTACGTTAGCTACCCTCCAATCCTCAGGAACTACTCCAGAATCTAAAGATTTTTGAAAAATTATCACTAATGCATCCACTATTTCTGGGGCTATCTCCTTAAACACTCTGGGATGCAGCCTATCTGGCCCTGGGGAATTATCGGTCTTTAATCCATTCAATTTACCTAACACCACTTCCCGACTAACCTGGATTTCACTCAGTTCCTCCATCTCATTTGACCCCCGGTCCCCTGCTCTATGAACGTACAAACTCTGTACAGGCAGCACCCATAATCGGGATCGAACCCGGGTCTCTGGCACTGTAAGTGCTGTAAGGCAGCAACCCTACTGTTGTGCCACTGTGTGCCCCTCTCATTTCCTCTCATGTTTAGTCATTCAAATAACATCTACCATACCCAGTAAAAATATTGTTATTTTTTTTAAAGGTTAAAATTGAAAGACCATCATTCAGCAGGAGCGGCAATGACTCCCAAATACCATAAATCCACCAACCTGCCTTTTGAGAACTTCGTTGATGCTCTGTTCTGTACAACAAGTGACCCACAGGCGTGACCTTTCAATTCCACCGAGAAAACCATCACAGGGATCTGAGTTCATCAGATACATGTACTTCAATACATTTTGAATTACCTATGCTTTAAATCAACATTATTTCCTTGTCTTGTTTTAAAATACAGACACCATGTTCAAATGAGTAATTACTATTTTTGTCATTTTTATGTTTTGAATCATATAAAGATTTGTTTTGTTCCTGCCTTCTATCCACATCTGCACCTTATTACTTATTTTCATGATCATTAATTACTTTGTAAAAGGTACAAATAAATGTTTTGGGGAAATAAATGGATACACTTCAATGCTGCACATTGCTCTGATAATGTAGTAAAATCCCTCAATATTTGTTTTAACTAGTGAAATGTACAAATATAATTAAAAGTACATAATTGTATGTATTTTAAAGCACTTTAATATTAAAAAAAAATATATATATATATAGATATATTTTATATGAATAACTGGACTTTTTTTTGCATGGAATGTTACTCTCTTACAATCTGATTTTTGGGATAAAATGTAATTTGTATGTGAATATTATCGTTAATTTTTGTGAAGGCTGACAGTTTGCACTAGAAATTCATATGCATTAAATACATGAATCAATTTAAAGAAAATATTTCAAAAATTATCTTCCAAATATTACATTTTGAAACATTTAAATAAAGAAAGCAACTGATTAAAATAGTGAACATTTTCTGTTCTGTTCTGTTCTGAAGAATAATGGTATCTCTGACAGATAACATTAAGGTTAGTCCCAAAAGATTTTACGTACATAGAGAGGAAAAGGGTGACCTGAAAGAAAATGGGACCGCTCAGAAATCAAAGTGGTCAAATCTGTGGAGCCACAAGAGATGGGTAAGACTCTTAATGAGAATTTCTCCTCGGGGGGGGGGGGGGGGGGGGGCGCGCGCGAGCCACGGAGCGAGCTGATCTGTTGGAGTGGGTGAGTGCGGCTCTTAAAAAAGCCTGAAACCAATTTAAATTAATGCACCACAGGTTTGGGAGAGTTAAGGGGGATTGAGGGGGGAAATGGAGTGCATGAGCGGGGCTCTGAAAAAAATTCTAAACATAATTTCAATTAATGCAGGAGAGGTTTGGGGGAGTTTTAAGGGGGGGTTGAGGTTGGAATGGAGTGCCTGAGTGAGGGGGGTTGAGGTGGGGAATGCAGTGGCTGAGTAAGGGGAGGGTGTTCGGACCAATGCTGTCGAGGTTTGGGGGGGTTTTAAAAGGGGCTCAGGGGGGATGAATTGGGTGAATGGAGGGTGGGGGAGGGGGTAAGGGGGCTGAGGGGGATGGAGTGGGTGAGGGGGAGGATAAGGGGGGTTGAGGAGGGTTGTAGCAGGGGATGATAAGTGGGGTTTAGGGGGTGGTGGATGGAGTGGGGCTCTTACAAAAAACCTGAAACCAATTTAAGTTAATGTAGCACATGTTTGGGGGGGGTTTTAAGGGGGTTGATGGGGGGAATGGAGTGCGTGAGCGGGGCTCTGAAAAAAATTCTAAACACAATTTCAATTAATACAGGAGGTTTTGGGGGAGTTTTAACGGGGGGTTGAGGTGGGAATGGAGTGCGCTCCCCCAGTCCATCCTCCTCACCCGCTCCATCCGCCCTCAGCACTGCCGTCAGTCGGGCGGGACCCCCCCCCCTCACGGAGTGGGAGAGACGACGACACCTCCCGGCGGTCAGCGCCGCCCGATCTGAGGAATGGCAGGCGTGAGGCATGCCGGGACGGGCGTGAGGCATGCCGGGACGGGCGGGCGCATCAGTTAAACGAACGGGTGGGGGGCTCGGGGCCGCGCGGAGCGAGCTGATCGGTTGAAGACGTGCATGTTGACGTCACACGCTTGAGGTGGGAATGGAGTGCGTGAGTGAGGGGATGGGGTGGCTGAGTAAGGGGAGGGTGTTAGACCAATGCCGTCGAGGTTTGGGGGAGTTTTAAAGGGGGTTCAGGGGTGATGAATTGGGCGAATGGGGGGGTGGAGGAGACGGGATAAGGGGCTGAGGGGAGGGATAAGGGGGTTGAGGGGGGGGAATGATAAGTGGGGTTGAGGGGGTGGGGATGATAAGGGGTTGAGGGGGGGATGATAAGTGGGGTTGAGGGGGTGTGGATGGAGTGGGGGTTGGGGAGGAGACAATGAGGGGGTGGGGGGGAAAGGGGGATGGTGGGGAAAGAGGGGTGGGGGAGAGTGCGAGTGGGGGGGGAGGGAGAGTGGGACTGGGGGGGAGGGAGGGCAGAAGGGCAGAGTGCAGGTGGGGAGGAGGAGGGGTGGGGGGAAGGGGACAGCAGGGGAGGGGGTGGTGGTGGGGGAGAAGGGGGGTGGTGGTGGGGGGAGAAGGGGGTGGTGGTGGGGGGAAGGGGGTGGTGGTGGGGGGGAAGGGGACAGTGGGGGGGGTGGGGGAGGTTGAGAGGAGTGGGTGTGGGGGTGGGAGGGGAGAGTGGGACTGGGGAGGGGGACAGCTGGGGGAGGAGGGGGGTGGTGAGGGGAGGAGAAAGTGGGAGTGGGAGGGAGTGAGGGAAGGGGGACAGTGAGAGTGAAAGGAGGGGGAGGGTGGGGGAGGAGAGGTGGTGTGGGGGGAAGGGGGTTGGTGGTGGGGGGTAGGAGGAAAGGGCGACTGGGGGTCAGGAGAGAGTGGGGGTGGGGGAGGGGGGGGATGTGAGGGAGGGGGACAGTGAGAATGTGGGTGGGGAGAGTGGAGGGTAGGGGTGGGAGGGGGATGAGGGTGGGGAGGAGAGTGGGGGAGTCGGGGTGGGTGAGGAGGGTTGGAGGAGAGAGGGTGTCGGGGAGCGTGTGAGTGGGGCTGGGGGAGAGAGAGTGGGTTTGGGGAGGAGAGAATATGGGGGGGTGGAAGGGGAGGAGAGAGTGGGGGGAGGGGAAAGTGGTGTAAAGGGGGTGGTGGGGAGAGTGCAAGTGGGGGTGGGAGGGAGAGAGGGACTGGGGAGGAGGGCAGGGTTGGGAGGAGGACAGGATGGGGTGGGGAGGAGGGAAGAGTGGGGAGGGGGGCGGAGGGGTGGGGGAAGGGGACAGCAGGGGTGGGGGAAGGAGAGGGTGGTGGTGGGGGAGAAGGGACAGTGGGGGTCAGGGAAGATGGGAGAGTGGGGGGTGGGGGATAAGGGTGATTGAGTAGGGGGTTGAGGGGTGCTACACCAATAAAGGAGAGGCTTTGGGTCCAGGGCTCCTCGGTCACACCCTCTCCCCTTCCCTGTACTGCCTTTAATTGTGCTCCCCCTCACCTTGAGGAGCACGACACCACAGTGAAACATAGAAAATAGGTGCAGGAGTAGGCATTCGGCCCTTCGAGCATGCACCCCCACTCTCTCCTCCCTCAGCCCCACTCTCTCCTCCCACCCCCGTTCCCCCCACTCTCTCCTCCCTCCCACCCCCCATATTCTCTCCTCCCCAACCCCACTCTCTCTCCCCCAGCCCCTCACACTCTCCCCAACACCCTCTCTCCTCCAACCCTCCTCATCCACCCCGACTCCCCCACTCTCTCCTCCCCCACCCTCATCCCCCTCCCACCCCTACCCTCCACCCACTCTCTCACTGTCCCCCTCCCTCCCATCCCCTCTCCGCCATCCCCTCTCTCCTGACCCCCATTCGCCCTTTTCCCCCTACCCCCCACCACCCACCCCCCTTCCCCCCCCCACCACCACCCCCTCCCCTGCTGTCCCCTTCCCCCCCCACCCCCTCCTCCTCCCCACCTGCACTCTGCCCTTCTGCCCTCCTCCCCAGTCCCACTCTCCCCCACCCCTCTTTCCCCACCACCCCCCTTTCCCCCCACTCTCATCCACCCACCACCTCTCCTCCCCCACCCCTCCCCCTCCTTTCACTCTCACTGTCCCCTTCCCTCACTCCCTCCCACCCCCACTCGCACTCTCCATCACCCCTCTTTCCTCACAACCCCCCTTTCCACCACTCTCTCCTCCCCCAGCCCCACTCTCACTCTCCCCCACCCCCCGCTCCTCTCCTCCCCCACCATCACCCCCTCCTACCCCCACGCTCCACCCACTCGTCACACCCCCATTCTCACTGTCCCCCCTCCCCCGCACCGACACTCTCCCCCTCTTCCCCACCCCCACTGTCCCCTTCCCCCCCAGCCCCACTCTCTACCCCCCACCACCAGTCCCCACTCTCCCTCCCACCCTACTCTCTGCTCCTCCCACTCTGTCCTCCCCCTCCCCCCCTTTCCCCACCACCCCCAATTCTCTCCTTCCCAGCCCCACTCTCATTCTCCCCTTTCCCCCACCTCCCCCTCTCTCCTCCCCCAGCCCCACTCTCACTCTTGGGGAGGGGAAAGGGAAAGGGAGCCACTGACACTGTCCTGCCAGCAGCCATCATCTGAGCCTTAGACCCAAAGCCTCTCCTGTATTGGTGTAGCATCTTGAACCACCTACTCAAGCCCCCTCCCTACCCCCCACTCTCCCATCTTCCCTGACCCCCACTGTCCCCCTTGCCCCCCACCCCCACTCTCTCATCCCCCCACCACCACCCCTCATCCCCCCCACCCTGCTGCCCTTCCCCCACCCCTCCTCCCGCCTCCCCACTCTCACCTCCCCCCACCCTCACCCCCCCCTCCTACCCCTACCCTCCCCTCCAACCTCTCCTCCTCCCCTCTCACTGTCCCCTCCCCCCACTCTTCCCTGACCCCCACTGTCCTCTTTCCCCCCCACCCCCACTTTCTCTTCCCTCCCCCACCACCCCCTCCCCCCAGTCCCACTCTCCCTCCCACCCCCACTCTCTGCTCCTCCCCCAACCCCTCACTCCCTATCCCTGTCTCCTCCCCACCCCTGCTCCTCTCCTCCCCCCACCCGCACCCCCCTCCTACCCCCACCCTCCCCACCCCATTCTCACTGTCCCCCTCCCCCCACCCCCACACTGTCCCCCTCTTCCCCACCCCCACTGTCCCCCTTCCCCCCCACCCCACTCTTCCCTCCACCACCACTCTCTTCCCCCACCACCACACCCCCGTTCCCCCCACACCCCCTCTCCTCCACTCCTCCCCACCCCCTCCTCACCCTTTCACCCCCACTGTCCCCCTTCCCCCCACCTGCACTCTCTCTTCCCCCACCACCACCCCCTCCCCAGTCCCATCCACCCACCCCCACTCTCTGCTCCTCCCCCCCACTCTCCCCTCTTCCCTGACCCGCACTGTTCCCCTTCCCACCCACCCCCACCCTCTCTCTTCCCCCAACCACCCTCACCTCCACTGTCCCCCTCCCCAGTCCCACTCTCCCCCTCCCTCCTCACCCACTCTCTCCCCCCCCCCCCCAACGTTCCCAACCACCCCCTTTCCCCCACTCATCATAACTTATGTGAAAATATATACGTATCGTAATGGCCTACATTTGTCTAAACAAATTTTTTTGAGGACCTTTAATATGCCTTTCCAAACCCGACTTTGCTTGGAGAAATTAGTTGCGCATATTCATTTGGGAGAGTAAAAAATATCATGATCATGTACGTAACTCATCGTGTCCTGAGAGTTACGTACGTAAGTTGCCGTTGGAAATCATGAAAAATTAATATTTTTCGGATCGATATTCATTTGTTTCTATGATGCTCAAGCCAAGTAAAAAATATATATGTCCAAAAATTCTTAACTCAACATACTTTAAAACAAACGAGACATAATGTGCTTACTTTGTTCTCCGTGTCCAAATCGTTACGTACATAAGCAGGCATCATTAACCCGCTGTTTTCATGTCTGGTGGATTTGTCAACTTATAAAAACATTTTATAAGTAAGTGTAAGTGTAGTTTGTCAGTTTTCTGCTGACGGTGCTGCAGCCTGATGACCCTTCGTGTCTTCGGAGCGTCTGTTGGTTACATACAGGAGACGTTCAATTGTCCAGCGCTAACTTCCTAATGAAAGCTGCCCATCGGCCACCTTCTTGTCTGCGTTTTGAAAGGTAAGATTTTGTTTGTATTTTAAATGTATTTTGGGGGAAATACTAGCCGAGTCAGGTCGAGATTAGCGTCGCTGTCAATGCTTCTCCGGCGTCCTAATTTTCGCTGAAATCACTGACAAGTCGGTAAGTACTTGAGAGTTTTGAACTATAACACCTTGAATGGGTTACTTAAAAACCAAGCTTCACTGTAACAAGGAATAAACCGGATTTACTTCCAGTTTAAAAAAAAATGTTTTAAGTGGTTACGTGGATTTTTGCGAAATGTGTGTGGGCATTCTTTGAAAATGTAAGGGAGATGTATATCTGGTTTCTGGGTTGAATATCTGGGTTTGGAGCTCACTTTACATGTAATGGCGGAGGCCAAAAACATCGCGAAAATTCCCACGCTGTCAATCTGTCGCCTCCAATCTACCTGTCAAATGGCCTGACGGTAAATAAATTGGTTTACTGTCCAAATTCATTGTGGACCGCCATGGATAGGATGTATAACTACACTTTAATGAATTAGAAAAAAGTTCTACCATTGCAATAAAATGCCATTGAGACACTATGTTACGTACGTTAACACTTTTGTGGTAAATTTTTAATTACCTGAAAAAACTACTTGCGGTTGTGGAACTATCTTTCTTTCTTTTTGATAGAGTCAGACGGTTGTCAAACTTGTAAATAAATGTGTTTGCATTGGTTTTTACAACAATTATTTTTTGGGTGTCTCTGTTACGCTTCTATGTCCCAGTATCATATTTATACATATATATATCTGCATGAATTGTACAGGGGGGGGGGGGGACGACGACACCGCGAGCTCATCTCACAGGGGCATTGTGACGTCACACGCTGAAGACCTTCAATAAATCGGTTAGAAATTAAATGTTTTAACTTTAAAACCTCTGTAACTTAAAAAATATATGACCAATTTAAATAAAAATATCATGGGCACCAGCGGGGAGAGTGGTGATTATGGTGGTGCCAAAATTGTGGCGCTACGGTCTACCATTTTGGCGAAATCACAGACAGACAGACAGACAGACAGACAGACAGACTGACTGACTGACTGACTGACTGACTGACTGACTGACTGACTCAATCCAAGGAGATCTCGCCAGCTGGATTGAAAATTGGCTTCATGAAAGGAAGCAGAGAGTGATAGTGGAAGGTTGCTTTTCAGACTGGAGGCCTGTCCTTGGATCCCATGTGATCTAATCCTGGAGGTGTACCTCAGGATTCGGTGTTGGGAACCATTGCTGTTTGTCATCTACATCATTGATTTGGATGAGAACATACCAGACATGATTAACAAGTTTGCGGATGACACTAAAATGGGTGGTATTGTAAAGATGGTTGTCAAAGAAAATGCAGCAGGATCTCATTGGTTGGGCAAGTGGGTTGTTGGAATTTAATACAGAGAAATGTGAGGTGTTGCATTTTGAGAGCACTAACATGGGTAGAACATGGGTATGTATCTAGGAGTGCAGATACATAGTTCTTTGAAAGTGGCATCACAGGTAGATGGGGTGGTAAAAAGGCTTTTGGCACATTGACCTTCATCAGTCAGAGTATTGAGTATAGAAGTTGCGAGGTCATGTTACAGTTATATGAGACATTGGTGAGGCCACATTTAGAGTTTAGTGTTCAGTTTTGGTCACCATGTGAAAGAAAGATATTGTCAAGCTGGAAAAGGTGCAGAGAAGATTTACCAACACTCGAGGGCTTGAGCTATAGGGAGAGGTTTAGGAGGCTAGGGCTTTATTCCTTGGAGAGCAGGAGGATGAGGTGTGATCTTGTGAAGGTCTATAAAATCATGAGAGGAATAGATCGGTTAAGTGCACAGAGTTTGTTGCCCAGAGCAGGGGGAATCAAGAACCAGAGGACATAGGTTTAAGGTGAAGGGGGAAAGATTTAATAGGAGCCTGAGGGATAACATTTTTGCACAAATGGTGGTGGGTGTATGGAATGAGCTGCCAGAAGGAATAGTTGAGGCAAGGACTATCGCAACGTTTAAGAAACATTGAGATAGATACATGGATAGGATAGGTTTATGGCTTTATGAGCAAAACGCAGACAGGTGTGACGAGTGTAGGTGGAGCATGTTGGTTGGTGTGGGCAGGTTGGGCCTTAGGATCTGTTTCCATGCTGTGTGACGCTGACTCTATCATTTAATTTGCATTTGGGATGTAGATAATATCCTACTGAATTCCTTACTGTCGATCTTGACGTATTTCCTCATCCAGAATTTACACAGAACTTTATTCTTAATCTCTTTCCTCTAATTGTTTAACTAGCTTGTGTTTAGCCCTCTGTCACAGCAGCTTTTCAGCTGAACCTTGGCTTCATTCAACCTTCTCAAAGAAGTTGCTGGTTTCAAATTTAAATTGCTACCTTTTTGGGGAGGGAGGGAGGGGAGGGGGGGATGAGTCGATTCAAAATTCAAAGTCACTTCCATATGCTTTGTCACATAGTCTTGCCTCTCAAAAGTTTCGCTGTGACCCCTGATACAATGTCTGCAAATCCTATACTATCATCGAACTCCCAGAAGTTGAACAAAGGCACAGAAATGAATACTCATATCTAGTCAAACTGGCTTTCAATGAAGCATTTATATAGACCAGGAAATACCAACAGGCTATGTAGCCCATGTTGATTAGAGATACATAGTTTCTGTAGGATCTCATACAGGACAATGGCAGATGAGGTTAGAAGTTGGTGTAGAGGGTGGTGAGAGAAAGGTTGGTGGACGGAATAGGCATGAGGAATTACGGTTGGTTTAAACTGCACGTATTTTAATGCAAGCGGCCTGACGGGTAAGGCAGATGAGCTTAGGGCATGGATAGGTATGTGCGAATGGGACGTTGTAGCCATGACTGAAACCTGGTTAAGAGAGGAGAAGGACTGGCAGCTCAATGTTCCCGGGACACAGGTGCTTCAGGAGAGACAGAGATGAGGGTGAAAGAGGAGGGGGGGAGGGGGGTTGTATTATTAGTTGAGGAGGATGTCACAGGAGTAGTCAGAGGTAACATTATGGGCGGTTCAGCTAGTGAAGTTATATGGGTGGAGTTTAGGAACAAGAAAGGGTTGATCACCCTGTTGGGGGTTTACTACAGACCCCCAAATAGTCAACTGGAATTAGAAGAACAAATATGCCAGGAGGTTGCAGACAGCTGCAAGTCAAGTAAAGTTGTTTTAGTAGGGAACTTTAACTTTCCCAATATTTACTTGGAAAATCATAGTGTGAAAAATTTAGATGGGGTGCAGTTTCTCAAAGGTGTTCAGGAGAATTTTCTCCAGCAGTATATAGGGGGCTCCACACATGAGAGGGCAACATGATCAAGTCTTGGGAAATTGGGATGGGCAAGTTAACGAAGTGTTCGTGGAGGAGCCTTTTAGAACCAGTGACCACAGTTCGATTAGGTTTAAGATAGTTATGGATAGGGACAGAGTGGGCCCATGTGTTAAAATGCTCAACTGGGGTAAGGCCAACATTGAGGGAATGAGGTCTCTCTCAAGTTGACTGGAGCAGGTTATTTGAGGGGAAAGGAACATCGGCCAAGTGGGATGTTTTTAAAAGTGTGCTGACAAAAGTTCAAGATATACAAGTCCCTGTTAGAGTGAAGGGCAAGGCTGGCAAACGTAAGGAAGCTGGGCTGATGTGAGAAATGGAGGCATTGGTTAAGAATAAAAAGGAAGCATGGGACAGGTAAAGGCAGCTGGGATCAAGGGTATCCCTGGAGGAGTTTCGGGAAATAAGGAGCAAAGTAAAAACGGAAATCAGAAGGGCAAAAAGGGGTCAGGAGATAGCTCTGGCAGATAGAATTAAGGACAATCACAAGAGATTTTATAAATACATAAGGGGGTAAACTAGAGAGAGAGTGAAACCCCTCAGGAATCAAAGTGGTCATCTCCATGAGGAGCCACAGAAGATGGGCAAGGTCCTCAATGAGTATTTGTCTCCTCTGTATTTATGGAGGAGAAAGACAGGACATCGGAGGAACTTGGGGCAGTCAATGGAAGTATCTTGAGAGCAATCAGTGTTACAGCTGAAGAGGTGGAAGGTACTATTGTATATGAAGTAGACAAATCTCCAGGGCCTGATCAGATATATCTGAGGACATTGCGAGAAGCCAGAGAGGAAATTACGGGAGCCCTGGTTGAAATTTACGAGTCGTCTTTAAATACAGGAGATACTGCAGGGTGGCAAATGGTGTGCCTTTATTTAAAAAGGGCTGCAGGGAAAATGCTGAGAACTATAGGCCGGTGAGCTTAGCATCTGTAGCTGAAGATACCAGAGAGTATTCTGAGGGATATATAGCCTGGGACTGGATGTCCAGTATCCCGACTTTGGGAGGATGCTACTAGCTAGAGACAGACAGAGCAAAATGCTGGAGCCAGGAGAACAAAGGAGCCCAGTGAAAACGGTCACATCATTGACCTCTGGTGGGAGCAGAGCTGAAGGTAACTTCACGGCTAGGCAGCACGGCCTTGAGAAGATAAAGTGCCTGGACCGGACATATTGCAAAATAACTCTATAATGAGAAGGAGATGTGAACAAGCGACAGCTTGAAATAATTGAGCGTAAACCATGAGAGCTTGGGGTTAGAACAAAGGCTTCCTTTCGAAGATGGAAGAAAAATTAGAGTAAAGAAGGGCGGTTCAAGACATCGGGGGCGACAACGAGGGAACAACCATGGCAAGAAGGAGGGACCTGAGTTTGAAGCTCAGAGAAGACGACCCCCTACCAACAGAGTGAATCTGGCCAATTCAATCATGCGGGTAATATCTGAGTCCAAGTCACGAGTTTTGTGATTTAGTGTAAGAAGTGATGTTGAAATAGTAAAGTAAATGAGAAGCTATTAGAAGTCAATTGTTTGCAAGTTATTCAAGTGTTAATGACTTGGATGAAGGGATTAAAAGTACCATTAGCAAATTTGCAGATGATACAAAGCGGGGTGGTAGTGTGAACTGTGAGGAAGATGCTATGAGGTTGCAGGGTGACTTGGACAGGTTGTGTGAGTGGGCGGATGCATGGCAGATGAAGTTTAATGTGGATAAGTGAGAGGTTATCCACTGGTGGTAAGAATAGGAAAGCAGAGTATTATCTGAATCGTGTCAAGTTAGGAACAGGGGACTTACAACGAGATCTGGGTGTCCTAGTGCATCAGTCACTGAAGGGAAGCATGCAGGTACAGCAGGCAGTGAAGAAAGCCATTGGAATGTTGGCCTTCATAACAAGAGGAGTTGTAGGAGCAAAGAGGTCCTTCTGTAGTTGTACAGGGCCCTAGTGAGACCCCACCTGGAATACTATGTGCAGTTTTGGTCTCCAAATTTGAGGAAAGATATTCTTGCTATTGAGGGCGTGCAGCGTAGGTTTACTAGGTTAATTCCTGGAATGGCGGGACTATCATATGTTGAAAGACTGGAGCAACTAGGCTTGTATACACTGGAATTTAGAAGGATGAGAGGAGATCTAATCGAAACGTATAAGATTATTAAGGGGTTGGACACGTTAGAGGCAGGAAACATGTTCCCAATGTTGGGGGAGTCCAGAACAAGGGGCCACAGTTTAAGAATAAGGGGGTAGGCCATTTAGAACTGAGATGAGGAAAAACTTTTTCAGTCAGAGAGTTGTGAATCTGTGGAATTCTCTGCCTCAGAAGGCAGTGGAGGCCAATTCTGTGAATGCATTCAAGAGAGAGCTGGATAGAGCTCTTAAGGATAGAGGAGTCAGGGGGTATGGGGAGAAGGCAGGAACAGGGTACTGATTGAGAATGATCAGCCATGATCACATTGAATGGCGGTGCTGGCTCGAAGGGCCGAATGGCCTCCTCCTGCACCTATTGTCTATTGTTAATAATGATTAAGTTGTACTAATCCTTGGTTTAGAGCCTTTTGTTCGACACGTCACTTGATACCCTACAGCGGTAATTGGGTCAACAATACGTTGTAGAAGCAGGCCCTTCGGCCCACCAGGTCCGCGCCGACCAGCGATCCCCAGACACCAGCACTGGTCCTACATACCAGGGACAATTTACAATTTTTACCGAAGCCAAATCAACCAACAAACGTGTACATCTTTGGGGTGTGGGAGAAAACTGGAGCACCCGGAGAAAACCCATGCAGTCATGGGGAGAATGTATAAACTCCCATCAGCACCCATCGTCAGGATTGAACCTGGGTCTCTGACGCTGTCAGGCATTAATTCTACCGCTGCACCAGTGTGCCGTTCGAGGGACAAAGTGTAAAGGAGATGTGCAGGACAGGTTTTTTTACACAGACGATGGTGAGTGCCTTGAACACACTTCTGGGGGTGGTCGTTGAAGCAGATAAGTGAATGGTATTTAATAGACGTTTGTATAGGCACGTGGACATGCAAGGATGGAGGGATATCGTTATGTGAAGGGAGATAAATGATGGTGTTAGCATCGTGTTCAACGTTCTATGCTCTCAAACTGAGAAAAATTCACATCAAATATGTTTTAAGTTTCAGAGAAATGGGGAGAATGTGGAGAGAACAAATGGAATGTCTGTAACGATAAACCGTATATTTTGGTCCATGAGAAGTGGCGGCAGTGTTGGCTTGTAAAGACCCATATTATGCAGGACACAAAGACTGAGAATGATACACATTCCACCAATGTTTTTTTGAAAATTGCAGTCACTCTCCTAACTGAAACCAAGAGGTTTTGGTTAAATAAATGTTATATATCAGCTGCCCATAAATATAATTGTGGCTGGAGTATCATTAAAATGATGGAATGACCAATAGAATGGCCATACCTTTTATACGTTGTCATTTTAAGTGTCTGTCTATATGCTTCATAATCATAATTATTCCATACGTTTACACCACCTCCACTGGTGGTACTTTTCTAAATATCAATCACTCAATGTATAAAAAAACTTACCCCTCAGATTCTTTTCCTCTCGGCTTCAGATGAATATGTTTTTATGAAAATGTTTTTAAATGTGTTCGCCATAAAAAATTTATGAACTTGAATAATTTTTAACGTTTTTTGGAATGTTTTAAAATGTTTCTGTGCATGAGAAACACTATCTAAATGCTATTAACTATCAGTACATTATTGGCTGTTTAGTGGAAGGTACTTGTTCTGAACACACAAGGCCCTGTCACTTAACAGAGCCTCACTGGTGAGGATCAGTATCCATGCGATCAATAAATTGATCGCACCTGAACTGCACAAGGTTGTTCACTGAGCTTATTTTGTAGTGTAAGAAAATAACTGCAGATGCTGGTACAAATCGAAGGTATTTATTCATAAAACGCTGGAGTAACTCAGCAGGTCAGGCAGCATCTCAGGAGAGAAGGAATGGGTGACGTTTCGGGTCGAAACCTTTCTTCAGTCTGAGTTACTCCAGCATTTTGTGAATAAATATCTTTGAACTTATTTTGTAGCTCAGTGGTACAGAGAAAACATCTGCGGGCACATAATTTAGTTAACTGTGTCCCAAAGCACATTTTGAAGAAGATGTTTCCTAACTTAGCCTGGTCTTGCATGATTGCAATTTTATATGTGTTGGAACCAACAATGCAGTAATCTGAATGTGCTTTATAACTACACTTGATTTCCACAGATTGAGTATTATTGTGCAGTTAAATTTCAGAAAGTGTGATTTTTATGCCCAGAAACTGGATTGGACAATGCTTGGTGTCCTTGCCTACAACTGCATCCTCAGTTCCGGTCGCTCCTTGAGAGCACACAATTATTTCTCCCACCTTGAGATACACTTTTCCCAAAAAATTATTTGTGGATGGCTCAGAACTGCGACGTTACAGTCGGCCTGAACATTGAGAAGGTGGTAGTGCTGAGTTGGCATATGATCATTGGGAGCTACATCTTTGGTGACCCTCAGACTATCCTAGATCGGACTTTGCTGGTTTACCTTGCACTAAACGTTGTTCCCTTAATATGTACCTGTACACTGTAAATGGTTCGATTGTAATCATGGATTGTCTTTCTGCTGACTGGTTAGCACACAACAAAAGCTTTTCACTGTACCTCGGTACACGTGACAATAAACTAAACTGAACTTCCAGTTCCCACCTGCCTCACTGCTGCATTGGATTCTGTCTACCTGCCAGTCTAGTTTAAACCCTCCCGAGCAGCACTTGGCCAAGGGAAATATCCTTTGTTTCCACGTCAGTGAAGGGAAACATCCTCTGTGCAGTCAACCAAGTCCTGTTAGAAGTTTGTAAGATCTAGTTTAGTTTACATTCACATCATGTAAAATAACAGGCCCTTTGACCCATCGAGTCCATGCCAACCATCGATCACCCATTCACACTTGTTCTATGTTATCCCACTTTCTCTTCCACTCCCTACACACCAGGGGCAATTTACAGAGACCAATTATCCTACAAACCCGCACATCTTTGGGATGTGGGGGAAACCGGAGCACCCAGAGGGAACCCATGTGGTCCCAGGGAGAAGATGCAAATTCCACAAAGACAGCGGCCAAGGTCAGGATCAAACGTGGGTCGTGGGTGGGGGTTGGGGTCAGAGGAGGGTTGGGCAGTGGACAAGGGCCGAGGCGAGATCTGCTTGGGGCATGGTGGGTGTTCAGAGAGGAGGGGGGGCACGAGGACAAGTGCATGGGTGGGGAGTATCTGGGGCCACTTGGTTAAAAGGGGCAGGGGAAGACCCAGTGGAACTCCGACTGAGGTTCCCTGAGGGAGGGGGGATCAGTGGGACCCAACAGAGTCAGACCACGTGGTGTTGGACTCTGCATCGTGGAGGCTGTGGGCCCGGTGCTGAGCCTGGGTCTCGGGTCAGGCGTTGTCTGCGGCCTGCAGGTGGGCGGTGGGGAGGCGAGGATCAGCGGAGTCGCAGGTGGAGGGGCTGGAGTCCGGGTAGCCCCAGTCGGCGGATGGCCAGGGAGGCGGCGATGGTCAGTGGCCGCAGCGGCGGTGGTCGTGGCCCCGAGGGGACGGTGAGAGTCGGTGGCAGCGGCGGTTGTGGCCCCGAGGGGACGGTGAGAGTCGGTGGCAGCGGCGGTGGTCGTGGCCGTGGAGGCGGTGAAGGTCGACGATGGCGGTTGATTGGATGTTCGGGCCTGGGATTGGCCAGGAAGGCAGTGAGGGTCGGAGAGGTGGTGAGGGTCAGTGCTGCTCCTCGTGGTGGCAATGGCGTCGCGGGTCTTGGCCTCGTGGCGGTCGGGCAGGAGGTGCCGTCCAGCGGTGGAGCCACTGGCCTGCGGGCAGTCGAGTTGAGGAGTGTCGGTGGAGGGACCGGTCTGGAGGTGGGCAAGCTTGCGATCTTTTGTGGAGTTCAGGTAGGAAAGGAAGCGTTTGTTGAGGGCGTGAATCTGGCGTTGGATGAAGTGCAGTTGGGATCTGTTGCAGGTGTGGGTGAGTCAAGCCCGGAGCTGTGGGCGAGTCAGAGCGAGGGCGTGCTGGTTCCGGCACATCGCGGCCAATGTGGAACGCCATGCACAGAAGGGGAACTGTTGTGAAAAATGGCAGATCGACTGTCGGTACCTGCAATCTGGGTTGGGTCTGAACTGGGATGTCTGGAACCGGAGCTGGAATCCACGAGGTGGAAGATAGAGGTGCAGGCAAGAACCGAAAAAACACACGTGGCTGTGGCAGCTAGTCTGGGTTAAAATGTGGCTGTGGAGTGGGAGCAGGAGGAATCACAGGTCACATAATCACATCAATTGGTATTTATGTATTCCACTAATTATTTTGCATGTCGTGTCCAATTATTTGTAAGACTTTGAAATTAATTGTAATCGAATTCATTGCTCTGCAAAGTGCCACACAGAATTCATTGTGGGAATCGTTTTCATTAACTAATATTATTTAGAATTAATAACCCTCTCAACGCATCACAACCCAATCATGTATGTACTTGTGTAATTTGGAATTCAGACCAAGCGCGCTAAAATGCTCCATTCTAAAAACATTTCTTGCATAAAACCAATGCCTACTCCAAGGATGTAATGCCTGGCCATATTTCCCAGCTGTGTTAGGAGAGAAGGGACACATTTAATTAACTAGTCATTTAATTAGCCACATGGTCGCTGACACTACACTGACTGTCGACTGTGGGTGTTTGCTAAGTGTGTATTGAAGGGGATACGATGAATTTTGCCCACATTCATCCCAAGCAGTGTGTAACACTGGACAACTAAACTTATATTTTTCCTCTTATACACTTTATTATCATTTATAGACATAATTACAAAGGATGCCAAGAATGAGAAAGTATCGAATGTCATCCAACATGTTTTGTTCTTTCTGCATCCATCTGACATTCTTTCTCTGGACATTAATTTGTCTTTGCCATCAGTTCAGTTGCACAACTGTTTGCATCGCAGTAATGCTGAGGGAGAGAAATAAATGTTACAAAAATATATCAAATCTGGGTCTACTCATTATTGCTGGACTCTGCAGTTTACAATGTACATCTCTTGACTCTGCCATGAATGATACCAAAGGATGCCAAGATGGCCGCGCCGTTGTGTTTGGCTGCCTGTCGTCGCTCACCTAGAGATCCTAGTGTTCTGCGAGCCACTTCGGTCTACGACCACCGAACCCTCTGTCGTCGACTTCTTCAGTCCAGGTCCCGGATAAAGTTTCGCTAAATTTTTCACCAGCAAAGTTGAGAACATTAGAATGAACATTTCCCCTCCCACCCGTGACCTAGCTGTCTCACTAGTCTGTTCATCTAAATTGGACTGTTTCCAACCCGTCACTCTATCCTCCCTTGCAAAGCTTGTCTCCGCTATGAAACCTGCAACCTGCCCCCTTGATCCTGCCCCCACTGCCCTTCTGAAGGATGTCATTGCAATAGCCGGTCCCAGCATCCTCTCTATTATCAACAGTTCTCTGGCCACTGGCACTGTTCCAACCTGTTTCAAGCACGCGGTGGTCCAGCCCCTACTGAAAAAACCTAACCTAGACCCCACCTTGCCTAGCAACTACAGACCCATTTCCAAACTGCCATTCCTGTCAAAAGTCCTTGAAAAGGCAATTCTAAACCAATTAGTGCCCTACCTGCACCAAAACACCATCCTGGAAAGTTTCCAGTCAGGTTTCAGAGCCCACCACAGCACAGAGTCTGCCTTGTTGAAGGTACACAACGACCTGCTTCTCGCCATCGACACCGGCGACTGTGCAATCCTGCTCCTTCTCGACCTCAGCGCAGCGTTCGATACAGTGGACCACACCATCCTTATTGACCGTCTCCGGTACGCGGTTGGCATTGATGGCACTGCCCTGAGCTGGTTCGCTTCGTACCTCAAAGATGGGAGTTTCGCCATCAACATAGGCAGTTATTCCTCTGCTCCAGCTAGCCCCTCCTGCGGAGTTCCACAAGGCTCCATCCTAGGCCCCATTCTCTTCTCTCTATACATGCTCCCCCGTGGCCAAATCATTCAAAGGCACGGCATTTCTTTCCACTGCTATGCCGATGACACTCAGCTTTACCTCCCCCTGAAACCCAACAACCAGTCAAATTTAAACAGCCTCTTACACTGCCTTGAGGACATAAAATGTTGGATGGCACAGAACTTCCTCCAATTAAATGAGAGCAAGTCTGAGGTCATCCTATTCGGCCCCCCCGACTCCATCAAATCGATAACAGGCAGTCTTGGAAGCCTATCCTGCCTAGTCAAACCGCATGATATTTGACTCTGCATTAAAATTTGTTAAGCAAGTCAACGCTGTGGTAAAAGCCAGCTTCTTCCAACTTCGTACCATAGCTAAAATCAAACCTTTCCTCCAATTCGACGACACAGAAAAAATCATTCACGCTTTCATTTCCTCCCGCCAATACTATTGCAACTCCCTATACACTGGGATCAGCCAATCTTCCCTGTCTCGCCTGCAACTGGTCCAAAACGCCGCAGCGAGACTCCTGACGGGTACCCGTAAAAGGGACCACATCACCCCGATTCTGGCCTCTCTCCACTGGCTCCCTGTACGGTACAGAATCAATTTCAAGCTCCTCCTATTCACGTATAAAGCCCTAAATGGACATTCCCCCCCACCACATCAAAAATCTTCTAACCCACCTCTCTAACTCCAGGTCCCTCAGGTCGGCCGACTTGGGGCTACTCACTATCCCGCGGTCTAGGCTTAAGCTCAGGGGTGACCGCGCTTTTGCGGTTGCAGCTCCTAGACTGTGGAACAGCATCCCTCTCCCCATCAGAACTGCCCCCTCCATCGACTCCTATAAGTCCAGGCTCAAAACCTATTTCTACTCCCTAGCGTTTGAGGCTCATTGAGGAGGCGCTGTGAACTGTTTGCGTGCTACTGTATGTTTCATTTTTTTCCTTAGTACCTAATCAGATGTACAGCACTTTGGTGAACGTGGGTTGTTTTTAAATGTGCTATACAAATAAAATTGACTTGACTTGACTTGATTAAACATGATACATTTTTCACCAAAACCTGCTTCCTCGTTTCACCTTTCTTGCTCTCCATGGTTTCATAGACATCTCTGCTCCTCTCTCCACCTTCTCCTTTTACTCAAACTAACTTAAAATATACTAGGCTTCTACGTTTTCTCATTTCCAATGAAATATCATCAAATTGAAGTGTTATTTATCTCTTTGTTACTTTCTTAACAGACGTTGCCATATGCTCAGTATTTCCGTCATTTTCTGTTTTAGCCAGGTTTCCAGCATCTCATGAGTCATGGGTCATACAGCGTGGAAACAGGCCCTTCGGCCCAACTAGCCCACACCGGCCAACACGCCCAAGTTGCACTAGTTTCCATCTGCCTGCTGTATCTTACTTTGCAACTTCCTGCATGTGTCACACTTGTACATGTAAAGCAATTTCTGCATTAGATGTGCATTTAGTTACAGTGATCCCTTACAACAGTTTGTTCTTTTGGAGCTCTTGGAGAAAAAAGGCTGTGTGGCTGCATGGTAATTTGGATTTCACTGTACCTTAATTGGTACAGGTGACAATAAACTGACCTTGAAACCTTTGACACCTTGAAACCTTGAAAAACATCAGGTTGTCACAGAAGTGAATACTGTTGGGCAGTCCCAAGAATACAATCTCCTCATTCAGCAGCTTTCAATTGGAAATCCCCCCTTATATCTGTCCCATGACCCTGATCATGCCCATCCTTCCCATTTCCCTGGAGGCCAAAATCCACTCTACATCCTCTGATCAGTGCAGATTTCCATGCACCCCACCAGCTATCCTTGGCCTCTTCTTCCTCCCCACTCCCTGCATCTCAAGCCAGGTTCTCACCATCCCCCTAAGCCACAACTCCTTCCTGTGTCCCTGAAAGCTGCCCAGCATTACACCCACACAACACAGTAAAGGTCCTGATCAGGTTTACAGTCACTGACACGCTCTCTGGTTCATCCCCCTAGTCCAACACCTGTTCAAGGACTTCTGAGGCCTTGTGCTATTTCAAATTACCAATCAAAATATTAACTTAAATATACATATATAGAATTAATTCAGTAACTGGTGGTCCTGCCTTTGCATTGACACAAGTATATTTAGTTTAGTTTAGTTTAGAGATACAGCGCGGAAACAGACTATTCGGCACTGACCAGCGATCCCCGCACATTAACACTATCATACACACATTAGGGACAATAATACACTTATACCAAGTCAATTTACCTACAAACCTGTACGTCTTTGGAATGTGGGAGGAAACCAATGATCTCCCAGAAAACCCATGCAGTCACAGGGAGAACATACAAACTTCATAGAGACAGCACATGTAGTCAGGATTGAACCTGGGTCTCTGGCACTGCAGGCACTGTAAGGCAGCAACTCTACCACTGTGCCACCGTGCTGCCCTATGTAAAATGTAGTATACAGAATAAAAATGATTCAAACTGGTACTGGCACACCCATATTGTTGGGAATTCGCTTGGGAATTGCTTGTTCAATGTTACTGCAATGGGATTAGATCTGAGGGGAAAGGGCTTTTATTGAAGTAGACGGTGGCAGCTTTAAGATTGTTGTTGCTTCCAATGGCTCCCAGTATTGATTTACAAAATATACCATTTAGCTATTCAATTGTGGACGGCTCCGTTTACAGCACAGAATGTACAGTTGGTGATTATCTTCCACAGCGTACCTGTCAATAGAAGCAGCGTACAGGCGAGCATCACGTTGGAGAGTTAGGAAAACCTTGTTCCGTGTTTCTTGATCAGCCAGATTCAGCTGCTCGCTCGTGACAGTATATCGTAGGACAATTTTAAGTTGTGCTGCTTGCAATGCAAAGAAGTGATTAATGGTTGAAGTAAGTTGTAGGTAAACAATCTTTAAAATTTGAAGATAGACACAAAATGCTGGAGTAACTCAGTGGGACAGGCAGCGTCTCTGGATAGAAGGAATGGGTGATGTTTCAGGTCGAAACCCTTCTGCAGACTGATCGTGGAAGAAGGATCTCGACCCGAAATGTCACCCATTCCTTCTATCCAGAGATGCTGCCTGTGCCGCTGAGTTACTCCGGCATTTTGTGTCTATCTTCGGTTTAAACCAGCATCTGCAGATCCTTCCTACATATTTTTATTAAACTCCTGGTTTCTGAACATGGAAGTTGCACAGACATAGTCAAGATGATCAAATAGTGCAATAAAAACATCCTTCTATCACCCAAAGGAATAATTTACCTGTAATAGTTACAATAAAAACTGGGGTGGAATGAAGAATTGTGATTCTGATTTTCCATACAACGTCTGAAGAAGGGTCTAGACCCGAAACGTCACCCATTCCTTCTCTCCTGAGATGCTGCCTGACCTGCTGAGTTACTCCAGCATTTTGTGAATATCACAAACCATCTGTGTTGGTCTAAATGAATGAAAGCAAACCAATGCCTCAACTTCCTTAGAAGATGCATGAAATTCAGAATGTCTGAAATGACTTTACCAACCCCGATGTGTACCATAGAAAGTGTGCTAACAGGGTGTGTCACAGCTTGATCTGGGAACTGCTCTGTCCTTTTTTACTGGATGCTATGCACAACCATGTTTTTCAGTACACATGACCACAAACTAACACCACACAATGCCGACTTGTTCACAGTTTGACATTTTGCAAACACACGCATCAATCTGTGACGAAGCAAATCCAATCACTCCTTGCTCAAATAAAAGCAAAACTTCTGTAGGAACAGTTTGTCAAGCAGCATCTATGGAAAAAGAAGCCAGTTAACCCTTTGAGACAATGGCCCATCCACAGAAATGGGAGGAGTGGATGGATTATACTTTTCAAACTAGATTTGGGGTGAGTAGAGAGGTGTTAGGCACAACACTGCATGGAGATAAATTAATACAGAGCAGGCGACAAGGAGCAGGCGAATTAGAAATGCTATCACACAATCATTTCCAAAATTACCAGTTGTAGAGAATCTGTAAATTTGAAAACTTCCTACCATCACAAAGTGAAGGGTTGGTCAAGTCATTGCTGAAGCCTGGGTTACAACTGCACACGTAGCTTCCAATTGTGTTGATGCAGATGTCAGGACAGTCTGCAGTGTTGGTGGCACACTCATCGATATCTGGGAGAAAATGCCCATTATTTCACTTAAGGATAATAAAGCAGAAAAGAGCCAAATTTCATCTCAGTTTTAAAATATCGTTCCACAATGCTCTTGCTTGCGAGTAGAAGTTTTATTGAAGATGTTTGCTTCAAAATAATAACTTGATATTACGGAACTTGAAATATGTGTTTGATAGTTCTCCCAAACAGGGTTTAAATGAAGACTGCAGTGAAAGCTACCGTACGAGCTCACAGAAAATGATCATGAAACTCCGGTTACTTGCTGCACCAGATAACCATTGCTGAATGAAGACCTGAAGATTACGTCGGCCAAATAGAACCACCAGGTGGAATATTTATCGGGCAATGCTGATGGTTTCTCATTGGATACATTAATAGGCACAGCAGGAAGATAGCAATTACTATTCCAGTCAATGCCTTCCAGTCAGTAGATTCCTACCAGAAATATGTGACACATTTTCCAAAAATAGACACAAAATGCTGAAGGAAATAAGCGGGTCAGGCAGCAAGTCTGGAGAACAAGAATAGGTAACGTTTCAGGTTGAATCCCTTCTCCAGACTGGTATGAGGGTCTGAAGACTGAAGAATGGTTCTGACCCGTTTTTCTTCTTCTCCAGAGACGCTGCCTAACCTGCTGAGTTACTCCAGCATTTTGTGTCTACCTTCAAAATAAACCAGCATCTGCAGCTCCTTCCTGTACTCTTCTATATTTTCCACATTGCAATGTATCTCCGGTACTCCATTATGGGAGTCTGGTTTCAGGATGCCCAGCAGTTACACATCCAATTACACCTTTGCTGTGGTGGGAAGTAGAGGGCAGGTAGGAGAGGCTGATTGCAATGAATGACAAGGTGGGAGGTGGAAACCAGAAACGTACAGATTGCAGAGGATACGGTAGGGCCAATTGACCAACAGACAGGTTGGTGAAGAAGTGCAATCATAAACAAGCAAATTACATGGTGGGGGGAAATCAGCAGAAGTTATCATCTTGCCTGGTGGAACTGGAGTCTATCAGATTGGATGGAAGAGACTGGAATTAGAGACCGGCAGATTGGATGGTCAAAGATAAATGTCAAAGCAGAGCCGGGGGACGGAGCAGCGAGTTAGAGAAAAGATGGAATGGAAATAGGATCAGGTGATAAAGGAGCAAGAGGACTGGCCCTTGGCAAGGTATTTTACAAAACAGTTGAAAAATTAACAAAAGCCTGATCATTAAACAAAATAATGATGTAGCAAATATTTTATCCAATTTCAAAAGATTGTGGTAAGTGATTAATTACTGAAGGCAAGTTGCCTTCGAAACAACCAAAATGAACTCTGCAATCAGAAATGGCATCAGCGAATCCATTAGAGGATGCCATCAGACAGTGTGCATGTTTGACAGCTTCCTACCATCACAAAGTGCAGGGTTGGTCACATTGATGTTGAAGCCTGGGTGACAACTGCACACGAAGCTTCCGATTGTGTTGGTGCAGTTTTGTTGACAGTTCGAGGTGTTGGTTGCACATTCATCAATGTCTGGGAAAAAATGCCATTTATTTGTCAAAAAGCTGAACATTGCCAAATTTCAATACATTTCTAATATATCATTAAGCAATTTTGTGTGTCAGGTTGCACTTTCTGGGGAAAGTTTTGGTGATTACTTCAAAATATTAATGTGACATGAGAGTAATTGAAATATATACTTGATATTTTGCTCCAACATTAATTTACACAATATACTTTTAATTGAAGTCTAAAGTGAAATCAACCAAACCGCACAAGCTCACGGAAGATGTTCATGGATCTCAGGGTAATCATTATACCAGGTAATCATTGCTGAATGAACATCTTAGACCATCTAGAACCACCAGGAAGAATATTTGCTGAGAAATTCTGATGCCCTCTCAATGATGCATTAAATAGCAGCAGGGCAGCTGCACTTGTGCCACAAAGCCACTCAGACACAGAAGAGACTAGTCACATGCACAGTGGCAAAAAACACCCAGAAATAAACACTTTCTCCTTTCCACCTAAAGATAATAGATTTATCATTGTCAAGTGTAGAGTGTAAAGCGGGGTGTTGCATGTTATCCAATCAGTTCAGATAATACTATATACATAATTATAGTCGTACAATAGGTAGAGCAAAGGGGACAATACAAAGTACAGAATAGAATTCTCAGCATTGTAGTGCGTAGGTCCATCAGTTCCATAGACAAAGTCCAATGTCCACAATGGGGTAAAGATGAATCGGACAGAACCCTAACTTGTGGAAGAACCATTCAGAAGCCTGACAACAGAGGAGAAGAAGCTGTTCCTGAGTCTGGTGGTGCGCATTTTCAAGCTTCTGTACCTTCTGCTCGAAAGTAGCAGGGAGAAGGAGGGATGGGAGAATGTTAGGATATTTACAGAGGATCTACAAGTCTTCCAGCCATTACAATAGTTGTGCACCACCACACACATAACTTCCAATTGTGCAGATGCAGATTTGTTTGCATTAAAATGACCAATTGCACATCCATAGATGTCTGAAGAGAAAAGGCAAATTGTTCTGTTGTGCGATACAGGCCATACATTGCCACATTTTGTTATGCTTTTCAGAGATCATCAGTTACCACAGTATATCGTATTGTATGGTCTTCCTCTGGGGCCAGCAGGTCCTCTTGGGGGATCAGCAAGCAAGGAGTCACCATGCACCACTGCCATCTTTTTACAAACTTCTACAGATGCACCACAGAAAGCCTACTGTCGGTTTGCATCACAGCTTAATTTGGGAACAGCTCTGCCCAAGGCTGCAAGAAACTGCAGATGGTTGTAGATGTAGCCCTGTCCATCAGGCTACACCATGAGATTCCCTGTCTCACCATGAGATTCATACAGATTCACTCTTCAAATGGGATGAGAAATTTCAGTGAATAGATATGTGTTGCTTTATTTAGGTGGCACTCTGCCCAAGGCTGCAAGAAACTGCAGATGGTTGTAGATGTAGCCCTGTCCATCAGGCTACACCATGAGATTCCCTGTCTCACCATGAGATTCATACAGATTCACTCTTCAAATGGGATGAGAAATTTCAGTGAATAGATATGTGTTGCTTTATTTAGGTGGCACTGAGAGTGACCATGCACATTGCAAACAAATAAATCTTCTCAAACTTACCCAATACTGAAGTTGTGGAACTGACATCTGTGGTCTTGTCCGTTGTTGATGGTGGGGTGGAGCTCTGGGTGGTTGTTGTTTCTGTTCTGCTCGATGTCCCTGAAGTGAGTGGTGATGTAGATGATGATGGAACTGATGTTAAAGTTGTATCAGGAAGACTGCTTGTAGTGGTAGCATTTGTTGCTGCTGCTTGAAAACACAGATACTAAGCATGGAACGTAACATGAAATTAAATGCTTATTTTCCTGTTCAAATATGATGCACGGAACAGATTCATGGCCATAGTTTTTGGGCCATGTTAGTTTTTACAATAATGGCTTTCAGTGTTTTCATACAGGTGTGGTTCAAGAAAGAGCAGTTATATTAGAGGTCCCCGTGAGTGAGTGGTATGAGTAGTTGAAGCAGGAGGAGATGAAACATCAGTACATACATCACAATAAAATGCAATAGGAGGTTCAACAGGTATATTTGCCATCAGTGTAGTTTAGTTTAGTTTTAGTTTAGTTCAGTTTAGTTTATTGTCACGTGTACCGAGGTACAGTGAAAGGCTTTTGTAGCGTGTGCTATCCACTCAGCAGAAAGACAATACATGATTACAATCAAGCCATTTACAGTGTACAGATACATGATAAAGGAATAACATTTTGTGCAAGGTTAAGTCCCATCAAGGATAGTCCGAGGGTCACCAATGAGGTAAATCGTTACCTCATGTATTCACACTCCAACTGGGACAAGAAATTCCAGCAAGTTACACTGTTAAATTGTGCAGTTGTGACTGAGAGGTACATTGTACATTGTTAACGGGCAAAGCATTATGTACTCACTAGTTTCTGATGTTGACAAAATGACTTCAGTAGTTGTTTCACTAGCTTGTGGTGGGGTGGAGCTCTGGGTGGTTGTTGTTTCTGTTGTGCTCGTTGTCTCTGATGTGAATGGTGTTGTAGTTGTTGATGGAACTGATGTTAAAGTTGGACCAGGAAATGTAGTTGTGGCTGTTGTAGCTGCATTAAAGCAAAGAACATCAGCATGAAATGTAACAGGAAATTTACGGCTTATTTTTAAGTGTTTGTAATACATGTAGATTATTTGCCAGAATTTGTTATTTTCATAATTAATCATCTTCAAATGGATCGTAAGATTCCATCAACTGATTCTGTGTTACTTTGTTGAGAAAACAATGAGAAAGAGCTTACACACTGCAAACGGACAAATCTTTCTGTACTCACTACTTTCTAATGTTGTGGAAGTGACATCAGTTGTTGATTCACTTGTTTGTGGTGGAGTGGATCTCTGGGTGGATGTTTCTGTTGTGCTCGTCGATGATGATGGAACTGATATTAACATCGTGTCAGGAGGAATAGTTGCTGCAGTAGATCCTGTTGTAGCTGTTTTAAAACACAGAACCTCAGCAGAGAACTTAACATAAAATTAAAAGCTTATATTCTTGTTTGTTTACAACATACAGGGATGGGATACACGGTGTGGTTCAAGCAAGAGTGTCAGTATTATGTGTCCCAAAGAGAGAGTATTTGAAATTGAAACTGCAGAAGGTAAAACATCAGTACCTACATCAAGATAATCTTCAATGGGAAAGATCAACAGGCATATTTACAGCATGACTAGTTGTGACAAGGATGATTGTGGAAGGAATAGTCAGAACAGTAGGTGTTCAACAGCAGTAGTTAAAACAGAGTTAGTTGCTGGAGAGGTGTCTTTTTGGCTGAAATAGTTATGATTGATTCTTGTGGTCTGAGCAATTGTAGCAACAGAAACAATATAATTCTTCCGTCTCAGAGCATTTGCTGTGAAGTATGAATTATTTCTCTTTCCACATGTGCTGACTGGCAAGCAGAATGTTTTCACTAAATCCTACTTTATTTCCTGATTCCAAATATCAGATGTATTCACACTCCAACTGGGACAAGAAATTCCAGCAGGTTACACTGTTAAATTGTGCAGTTGTGACTGAGAGGTACATTGTACATTGTTAACGGGCAAAGCATTATGTACTCACTAGTTTCTGATGTTGACAAAATGACTTCAGTAGTTGTTTCACTAGCTTGTGGTGGGATGGAGCTCTGGGTGGTTGTTGTTTCTGTTGTGCTCGTTGTCTCTGATGTGAATGGTGTTGTAGTTGTTGATGGAACTGATGTTAAAGTTGTACCAGGAGATGTAGTTGTGGCTGTTGTAGCTGCATTAAAGCAAAGAACATCAGCATGAAATGTAACAGGAAATTTACGGCTTATTTTTAAGTGTTTGTAATACATGTAGATTATTTGCCAGAATTTGTTATTTTCATAATTAATCATCTTCAAATGCATCGTAAGATTCCATCAACTGATTCTGTGTTACTTTGTTGAGAAAACAATGAGAAAGACCTTGCACACAGCAAACGGACAAATCTTTCTGTACTCACTACTTTCTAATGTTGTGGAAGTGACATCAGTTGTTGATTCACTTGTTTGTGGTGGAGTGGATCTCTGGGTGGATGTTCCTGTTGTGCTCGTCGATGATGATGGAACTGATGTTAACGTTGTGTCAGGAGGAGTAGTTGCCGTAGTAGATCCTGTTGTGGCTGTTTTAAAACACAGAACCTCAGCAGAGAACTTAACATAAAATTAAAAGCTTATATTCTTGTTTGTTTACAACATACAGGGATGGGATACACGGTGTGGTTCAAGCAAGAGTGTCAGTATTATGTGTCCCAAAGAGAGAGTATTTGAAATTGAACCTGCAGAAGGTAAAACATCAGTACCTACATCAAGATAATCTTCAATGGGAAAGATCAACAGGCATATTTAAAGCCTGACTAGTTGTGACAAGGATGATTGTGGAAGGAATAGTCAGAACAGGAGTAGATGTTCAACAGCAGGAATTAAAACAGGGTTAGTTGCTGGAGAGGTGTCTTTTTGGCTCAAATAGTTATGATTGATTTTTGTGGTCTGAGCAATTGTTGCAGCAGAAAAAATATCTTTCTTCCATCTCAGGGCATGTGCTGTGAAGTATGAACTATTTCTCTTTCCTTTTGTGCTGACTGGCAAGCAGAATGTTTCCACTAATTCCTGCTTTATTTCCTGATTCCAAATATCAGATGTATTCACACTCCAACTGGGATAAGAAATTCCAGCAGGTCGATCTGTGTTACATTGTGCAGTTATGACTGAGAGGTCATCATGTACATTGTTAACGGGCAAAGCATTATGTACTCACTAATTTCTGATGTTGTGGAACTGACTTCAGTAGTTGTTTCACTAGCTTGTGGTGGGGTGGAGCTCTGGGCGATTGTTGTTTCTATTGTGCTCATTGTCTCTGATGTGAATGTTGTTGTAGTTGTTGATGGAACTGATGTTAACGTTGTACCAGGAGATGTAGTTGTAGCTGTTGTAGCTGCATTAAAGCAAAGAACATCAGCATGAAATGTAACATGAAATTAACGGCTTATTTTTAAGTGTTTGTAATACATGTAGATTATTTGCCAGAATTTGTTATTTTCATAATTATTCATCTTTCAAATGGATCGTAAGTTTCCATCAACCGTTTCTGTGTACAATGTTGAGAAAACAATGAGAAAGAGCTTACACACTACAAACGAACAAATCTTTCTGTACTCACTACTTTCTAATGTTGTGGAAGTGACATCAGTTGTTGATTCACTTGTTTGTGGTGGAGTGGAGCTCTGGGTGGATGTTTCTGTTGTGCTCGTCGATGATGATGGAACTGATGTTAACGTTGTGTCAGGAGGAGTAGTTGCTGCAGTAGATCCTGTTGTAGCTGTTTTAAAACACAGAACCTCAGCAGAGAACTTAACATGGAATTAAAAGCTTATATTCTTGTTTGTTTACAACATACAGGGATGGGATACACGGTGTGGTTCAAGCAAGAGTGTCAGTATTATGTGTCCCAAAGAGAGAGTATTTGAAATTGAAACTGCAGAAGGTAAAACATCAGCACCTACATCAAGATAATCTTCAATGGGAAAGATCAACAGGCATATTTACAGCATGACTAGTTGTGACAAGGATGATTGTGGAAGGAATAGTCAGAACAGTAGGTGTTCAACAACAGTAGTTAAAACAGAGTTAGTTGCTGGAGAGGTGTCTTTTTGGCTCAAATAGTTATGATTGATTCTTGTGGTCTGAGCAATTGTAGCAACAGAAACAATATAATTCTTCCGTCTCAGGGCATTTGCTGTGAAGTATGAACTATTTCTCTTTCCACATGTGCTGACTGGCAAGCAGAATGTTTTCACTAAATCCTACTTTATTTCCTGAATCCAAATATCAGATGTATTCACACTCCAACTGGGACAAGAAATTCCAGCAGGTTACACTGTTAAATTGTGCAGTTGTGACTGAGAGGTACATTGTACATTGTTAACGGGCAAAGCATTATGTACTCACTAGTTTCTGATGTTGACAAAATGACTTCAGTAGTTGTTTCACTAGCTTGTGGTGGGGTGGAGCTCTGGGCGATTGTTGTTTCTGTTGTGCTCGTTGTCTCTGATGTGAATGGTGTTGTAGTTGTTGATGGAACTGATGTTAACGTTGTACCAGGAGATGTAGTTGTAGCTGTTGTAGCTGCATTAAAGCAAAGAACATCAGCATGAAATGTAACATGAAATTAACGGCTTATTTTTAAGTGTTTGGAATACATGTAGATTATTTGCCAGAATTTGTTATTTTCATAATTATTCATCTTTCAAATGGATCGTAAGTTTCCATCAACTGTTTCTGTGTACAATGTTGAGAAAACAATGAGAAAGAGCTTACACACTACCAACGGACAAATCTTTCTGTACTCACTACTTTCTAATGTTGTGGAAGTGACATCAGTTGTTGATTCACTTGTATGTGGTGGAGTGGAGCTCTGGGTGGATGTTTCTGTTGTGCTCGTCGATGATGATGGAACTGATGTTAACGTTGTGTCAGGAGGAGTAGTTGCTGCAGTAGATCCTGTTGTAGCTGTTTTAAAACACAGAACCTCAGCAGAGAACTTAACATGGAATTAAAAGATTATATTCTTGTTTGTTTACAACATACAGGGATGGGATACACGGTGTGGTTCAAGCAAGAGTGTCAGTATTATGTGTCCCAAAGAGAGAGTATTTGAAATTGAAACTGCAGAAGGTAAAACATCAGCACCTACATCAAGATAATCTTCAATGGGAAAGATCAACAGGCATATTTGCAGCATGACTAGTTGTGACAAGGATGATTGTGGAAGGAATAGTCAGAACAGTAGGTGTTCAACAACAGTAGTTAAAACAGAGTTAGTTGCTGGAGAGGTGTCTTTTTGGCTCAAATAGTTATGATTGATTCTTGTGGTCTGAGCAATTGTAGCAACAGAAACAATATAATTCTTCCGTCTCAGGGCATTTGCTGTGAAGTATGAACTATTTTTCTTTCCACATGTGCTGACTGGCAAGCAGAATGTTTTCACTAAATCCTACTTTATTTCCTGAATCCAAATATCAGATGTATTCACACTCCAACTGGGACAAGAAATTCCAGCAGGTTACACTGTTAAATTGTGCAGTTGTGACTGAGAGGTACATTGTACATTGTTAACGGGCAAAGCATTATGTACTCACTAGTTTCTGATGTTGACAAAATGACTTCAGTAGTTGTTTCACTAGCTTGTGGTGGGATGGAGCTCTGGGTGGTTGTTGTTTCTGTTGTGCTCGTTGTCTCTGATGTGAATGGTGTTGTAGTTGTTGATGGAACTGATGTTAAAGTTGTACCAGGAGATGTAGTTGTGGCTGTTGTAGCTGCATTAAAGCAAAGAACATCAGCATGAAATGTAACAGGAAATTTACGGCTTATTTTTAAGTGTTTGTAATACATGTAGATTATTTGCCAGAATTTGTTATTTTCATAATTAATCATCTTCAAATGCATCGTAAGATTCCATCAACTGATTCTGTGTTACTTTGTTGAGAAAACAATGAGAAAGACCTTGCACACAGCAAACGGACAAATCTTTCTGTACTCACTACTTTCTAATGTTGTGGAAGTGACATCAGTTGTTGATTCACTTGTTTGTGGTGGAGTGGATCTCTGGGTGGATGTTCCTGTTGTGCTCGTCGATGATGATGGAACTGATGTTAACGTTGTGTCAGGAGGAGTAGTTGCCGTAGTAGATCCTGTTGTGGCTGTTTTAAAACACAGAACCTCAGCAGAGAACTTAACATAAAATTAAAAGCTTATATTCTTGTTTGTTTACAACATACAGGGATGGGATACACGGTGTGGTTCAAGCAAGAGTGTCAGTATTATGTGTCCCAAAGAGAGAGTATTTGAAATTGAACCTGCAGAAGGTAAAACATCAGTACCTACATCAAGATAATCTTCAATGGGAAAGATCAACAGGCATATTTAAAGCCTGACTAGTTGTGACAAGGATGATTGTGGAAGGAATAGTCAGAACAGGAGTAGATGTTCAACAGCAGGAATTAAAACAGGGTTAGTTGCTGGAGAGGTGTCTTTTTGGCTCAAATAGTTATGATTGATTTTTGTGGTCTGAGCAATTGTTGCAGCAGAAAAAATATCTTTCTTCCATCTCAGGGCATGTGCTGTGAAGTATGAACTATTTCTCTTTCCTTTTGTGCTGACTGGCAAGCAGAATGTTTCCACTAATTCCTGCTTTATTTCCTGATTCCAAATATCAGATGTATTCACACTCCAACTGGGATAAGAAATTCCAGCAGGTCGATCTGTGTTACATTGTGCAGTTATGACTGAGAGGTCATCATGTACATTGTTAACGGGCAAAGCATTATGTACTCACTAATTTCTGATGTTGTGGAACTGACTTCAGTAGTTGTTTCACTAGCTTGTGGTGGGGTGGAGCTCTGGGCGATTGTTGTTTCTATTGTGCTCATTGTCTCTGATGTGAATGTTGTTGTAGTTGTTGATGGAACTGATGTTAACGTTGTACCAGGAGATGTAGTTGTAGCTGTTGTAGCTGCATTAAAGCAAAGAACATCAGCATGAAATGTAACATGAAATTAACGGCTTATTTTTAAGTGTTTGTAATACATGTAGATTATTTGCCAGAATTTGTTATTTTCATAATTATTCATCTTTCAAATGGATCGTAAGTTTCCATCAACCGTTTCTGTGTACAATGTTGAGAAAACAATGAGAAAGAGCTTACACACTACAAACGAACAAATCTTTCTGTACTCACTACTTTCTAATGTTGTGGAAGTGACATCAGTTGTTGATTCACTTGTTTGTGGTGGAGTGGAGCTCTGGGTGGATGTTTCTGTTGTGCTCGTCGATGATGATGGAACTGATGTTAACGTTGTGTCAGGAGGAGTAGTTGCTGCAGTAGATCCTGTTGTAGCTGTTTTAAAACACAGAACCTCAGCAGAGAACTTAACATGGAATTAAAAGCTTATATTCTTGTTTGTTTACAACATACAGGGATGGGATACACGGTGTGGTTCAAGCAAGAGTGTCAGTATTATGTGTCCCAAAGAGAGAGTATTTGAAATTGAAACTGCAGAAGGTAAAACATCAGCACCTACATCAAGATAATCTTCAATGGGAAAGATCAACAGGCATATTTACAGCATGACTAGTTGTGACAAGGATGATTGTGGAAGGAATAGTCAGAACAGTAGGTGTTCAACAACAGTAGTTAAAACAGAGTTAGTTGCTGGAGAGGTGTCTTTTTGGCTCAAATAGTTATGATTGATTCTTGTGGTCTGAGCAATTGTAGCAACAGAAACAATATAATTCTTCCGTCTCAGGGCATTTGCTGTGAAGTATGAACTATTTCTCTTTCCACATGTGCTGACTGGCAAGCAGAATGTTTTCACTAAATCCTACTTTATTTCCTGAATCCAAATATCAGATGTATTCACACTCCAACTGGGACAAGAAATTCCAGCAGGTTACACTGTTAAATTGTGCAGTTGTGACTGAGAGGTACATTGTACATTGTTAACGGGCAAAGCATTATGTACTCACTAGTTTCTGATGTTGACAAAATGACTTCAGTAGTTGTTTCACTAGCTTGTGGTGGGGTGGAGCTCTGGGCGATTGTTGTTTCTGTTGTGCTCGTTGTCTCTGATGTGAATGGTGTTGTAGTTGTTGATGGAACTGATGTTAACGTTGTACCAGGAGATGTAGTTGTAGCTGTTGTAGCTGCATTAAAGCAAAGAACATCAGCATGAAATGTAACATGAAATTAACGGCTTATTTTTAAGTGTTTGGAATACATGTAGATTATTTGCCAGAATTTGTTATTTTCATAATTATTCATCTTTCAAATGGATCGTAAGTTTCCATCAACTGTTTCTGTGTACAATGTTGAGAAAACAATGAGAAAGAGCTTACACACTACCAACGGACAAATCTTTCTGTACTCACTACTTTCTAATGTTGTGGAAGTGACATCAGTTGTTGATTCACTTGTATGTGGTGGAGTGGAGCTCTGGGTGGATGTTTCTGTTGTGCTCGTCGATGATGATGGAACTGATGTTAACGTTGTGTCAGGAGGAGTAGTTGCTGCAGTAGATCCTGTTGTAGCTGTTTTAAAACACAGAACCTCAGCAGAGAACTTAACATGGAATTAAAAGATTATATTCTTGTTTGTTTACAACATACAGGGATGGGATACACGGTGTGGTTCAAGCAAGAGTGTCAGTATTATGTGTCCCAAAGAGAGAGTATTTGAAATTGAAACTGCAGAAGGTAAAACATCAGCACCTACATCAAGATAATCTTCAATGGGAAAGATCAACAGGCATATTTGCAGCATGACTAGTTGTGACAAGGATGATTGTGGAAGGAATAGTCAGAACAGTAGGTGTTCAACAACAGTAGTTAAAACAGAGTTAGTTGCTGGAGAGGTGTCTTTTTGGCTCAAATAGTTATGATTGATTCTTGTGGTCTGAGCAATTGTAGCAACAGAAACAATATAATTCTTCCGTCTCAGGGCATTTGCTGTGAAGTATGAACTATTTCTCTTTCCACATGTGCTGACTGGCAAGCAGAATGTTTTCACTAAATCCTACTTTATTTCCTGAATCCAAATATCAGATGTATTCACACTCCAACTGGGACAAGAAATTCCAGCAGGTTACACTGTTAAATTGTGCAGTTGTGACTGAGAGGTACATTGTACATTGTTAACGGGGAAAGCATTATGTACTCACTAGTTGCCGTACTGTTGTAGCTGTTTTAAAACACAGAACCTCAGCAGAGAACTTAACATGAAATTAAAAGCTTATATTCTTGTTTGTTTACAACATACAGGGATGGGATACACGGTGTGATTCAAGCAAGAGTGTCAGTATTATGTGTCCCAAAGAGGTGTATTTGAAATTGAAACTGCAGAAGGTAAAACATCAGTACCTACATCAAGATAATCTTCAATGGGAAAGATCAACAGGCATATTTAAAGCCTGACTAGTTGTGACAAGGATGATTGTGGAAGGAATAGTCAGAACAGGAGTAGATGTTCAACAGCAGGAATTAAAACAGGGTTAGTTGCTGGAGAGGTGTCTTTTTGGCTCAAATAGTTATGATTGATTCTTGTGGTCTGAGCAATTGTTGCAGCAGAAAAAAATATCTTTCTTCCATCTCAGGGCATGTGCTGTGAAGTATGAACTATTTCTCTTTCCTTTTGTGCTGACTGGCAAGCAGAATGTTTCCACTAATTCCTGCTTTATTTCCTGATTCCAAATATCAGATGTATTCACACTCCAACTGGGATACGAAATTCCAGCAGGTCGATCTGTGTTACATTGTGCAGTTATGACTGAGAGGTCATCATGTACATTGTTAACGGGCAAAGCATTATGTACTCACTAGTTTCTGATGTTGTGGAGCTGACTTCAGTAGTTGTTTCACTAGTTTGTGGTGGGGTGGAGCTCTGGGTGATTGTTGTTTCTATTGTGCTCATTGTCTCTGATGTGAATGGTGTTGTAGTTGTTGATGGAACTGATGTTAACGTTGTACCAGGAGATGTAGTTGTAGTTGTAGCTGTTGTAGCTGCATTAAAGCAAAGAACATCAGCATGAAATGTAACATGAAATTAACGGCTTATTTTTAAGTGTTTGTAATACGTAGATTATTTGCCAGAATTTGTTATTTTCATAATTATTCATCTTTCAAATGGATCGTAAGTTTCCATCAACTGTTTCTGTGTACAATGTTGAGAAAACAATGAGAAAGAGCTTACACACTACAAATGGACAAATCTTTCTGCACTCACTACTTTCTAATGTTGTGGAAGTGACATCAGTTGTTGATTCACTTGTTTGTGGTGGAGTGGAGCTCTGGGTGGATGTTTCTGTTGTGCTCGTCGATGATGATGGAACTGATGTTAACGTTGTGTCAGGAGGAGTAGTTGCTGCAGTAGATCCTGTTGTAGCTGTTTTAAAACACAGAACCTTAGCAGAGAACTTAACATGGAATTAAAAGCTTATATTCTTGTTTGTTTACCACATACAGGGATGGGAAACACGGTGTGGTTCAAGCAAGAGTGTCAGTATTATGTGTCCCAAAGAGAGAGTATTTGAAATTGAACCTGCAGAAGGTAAAACATCAGTACCTACATCAAGATAATCTTCAATGGGAAAGATCAACAGGCATATTTAAAGCCTGACTAGTTGTGACAAGGATGATTGTGGAAGGAATAGTCAGAACAGGAGTAGATGTTCAACAGCAGGAATTAAAACAGGGTTAGTTGCTGGAGAGGTGTCTTTTTGGCTCAAATAGTTATGATTGATTCTTGTGGTCTGAGCAATTGTTGCAGCAGAAAAAAATATCTTTCTTCCATCTCAGGGCATGTGCTGTGAAGTATGAACTATTTCTCTTTCCTTTTGTGCTGACTGGCAAGCAGAATGTTTCCACTAATTCCTGCTTTATTTCCTGATTCCAAATATCAGATGTATTTACACTCCAACTGGGATACGAAATTCCAGCAGGTCGATCTGTGTTACATTGTGCAGTTATGACTGAGAGGTCATCATGTACATTGTTAACGGGCAAAGCATTATGTACTCACTAGTTTCTGATGTTGTGGAGCTGACTTCAGTAGTTGTTTCACTAGTTTGTGGTGGGGTGGAGCTCTGGGTGATTGTTGTTTCTATTGTGCTCATTGTCTCTGATGTGAATGGTGTTGTAGTTGTTGATGGAACTGATGTTAACGTTGTACCAGGAGATGTAGTTGTAGTTGTAGCTGTTGTAGCTGCATTAAAGCAAAGAACATCAGCATGAAATGTAACATGAAATTAACGGCTTATTTTTAAGTGTTTGTAATACGTAGATTATTTGCCAGAATTTGTTATTTTCATAATTATTCATCTTTCAAATGGATCGTAAGTTTCCATCAACTGTTTCTGTGTACAATGTTGAGAAAACAATGAGAAAGAGCTTACACACTACAAATGGACAAATCTTTCTGCACTCACTACTTTCTAATGTTGTGGAAGTGACATCAGTTGTTGATTCACTTGTTTGTGGTGGAGTGGAGCTCTGGGTGGATGTTTCTGTTGTGCTCGTCGATGATGATGGAACTGATGTTAACGTTGTGTCAGGAGGAGTAGTTGCTGCAGTAGATCCTGTTGTAGCTGTTTTAAAACACAGAACCTTAGCAGAGAACTTAACATGGAATTAAAAGCTTATATTCTTGTTTGTTTACCACATACAGGGATGGGAAACACGGTGTGGTTCAAGCAAGAGTGTCAGTATTATGTGTCCCAAAGAGAGAGTATTTGAAATTGAACCTGCAGAAGGTAAAACATCAGTACCTACATCAAGATAATCTTCAATGGGAAAGATCAACAGGCATATTTAAAGCCTGACTAGTTGTGACAAGGATGATTGTGGAAGGAATAGTCAGAACAGGAGTAGATGTTCAACAGCAGGAATTAAAACAGGGTTAGTTGCTGGAGAGGTGTCTTTTTGGCTCAAATAGTTATGATTGATTCTTGTGGTCTGAGCAATTGTTGCAGCAGAAAAAATATCTTTCTTCCATCTCAGGGCATGTGCTGTGAAGTATGAACTATTTCTCTTTCCTTTTGTGCTGACTGGCAAGCAGAATGTTTCCACTAATTCCTGCTTTATTTCCTGATTCCAAATATCAGATGTATTCACACTCCAACTGGGATAAGAAATTCCAGCAGGTCGATCTGTGTTACATTGTGCAGTTATGACTGAGAGGTCATCATGTACATTGTTAACGGGCAAAGCATTATGTACTCACTAGTTTCTGATGTTGTGGAACTGACTTCAGTAGTTGTTTCACTAGCTTGTGGTGGGGTGGAGCTCTGGGCGATTGTTGTTTCTATTGTGCTCATTGTCTCTGATGTGAATGTTGTTGTAGTTGTTGATGGAACTGATGTTAACGTTGTACCAGGAGATGTAGTTGTAGCTGTTGTAGCTGCATTAAAGCAAAGAACATCAGCATGAAATGTAACATGAAATTAACGGCTTATTTTTAAGTGTTTGTAATACATGTAGATTATTTGCCAGAATTTGTTATTTTCATAATTAATCATCTTCAAATGGATCGTAAGATTCCATCAACTGATTCTGTGTTACTTTGTTGAGAAAACAATGAGAAAGACCTTGCACACAGCAAACGGACAAATCTTTCTGTACTCACTACTTTCTAATGTTGTGGAAGTGACATCAGTTGTTGATTCACTTGTTTGTGGTGGAGTGGAGCTCTGGGTGGATGTTTCTGTTGTGCTCGTCGATGATGATGGAACTGATGTTAACGTTGTGTCAGGAGGAGTAGTTGCTGCAGTAGATCCTGTTGTAGCTGTTTTAAAACACAGAACCTCAGCAGAGAACTTAACATGGAATTAAAAGCTTATATTCTTGTTTGTTTACAACATACAGGGATGGGATACACGGTGTGGTTCAAGCAAGAGTGTCAGTATTATGTGTCCCAAAGAGAGAGTATTTGAAATTGAAACTGCAGAAGGTAAAACATCAGTACCTACATCAAGATAATCTTCAATGGGAAAGATCAACAGGCATATTTACAGCATGACTAGTTGTGACAAGGATGATTGTGGAAGGAATAGTCAGAACAGTAGGTGTTCAACAGCAGTAGTTAAAACAGAGTTAGTTGCTGGAGAGGTGTCTTTTTGGCTCAAATAGTTATGATTGATTCTTGTGGTCTGAGCAATTGTAGCAACAGAAACAATATAATTCTTCCGTCTCAGGGCCTTTGCTGTGAAGTATGAACTATTTCTCTATCCACATGTGCTGACTGGCAAGCAGAATGTTTTCACTAAATCCTACTTTATTTCCTGATTCCAAATATCAGATGTATTCACACTCCAACTGGGACAAGAAATTCCAGCAGGTTACACTGTTAAATTGTGCAGTTGTGACTGAGAGGTACATTGTACATTGTTAACGGGGAAAGCATTATGTACTCACTAGTTGCCGTACTGTTGTAGCTGTTTTAAAACACAGAACCTCAGCAGAGAACTTAACATGAAATTAAAAGCTTATATTCTTGTTTGTTTACAACATACAGGGATGGGATACACGGTGTGGTTCAAGCAAGAGTGTCAGTATTATGTGTCCCAAAGAGAGAGTATTTGAAATTGAAACTGCAGAAGGTAAAACATCAGTACCTACATCAAGATAATCTTCAATGGGAAAGATCAACAGGCATATTTAAAGCCTGACTAGTTGTGACAAGGATGATTGTGGAAGGAATAGTCAGAACAGGAGTAGATGTTCAACAGCAGGAATTAAAACAGGGTTAGTTGCTGGAGAGGTGTCTTTTTGGCTCAAATAGTTATGATTGATTCTTGTGGTCTGAGCAATTGTTGCAGCAGAAAAAAATATCTTTCTTCCATCTCAGGGCATGTGCAGTGAAGTATGAACTATTTCTCTTTCCTTTTGTGCTGACTGGCAAGCAGAATGTTTCCACTAATTCCTGCTTTATTTCCTGATTCCAAATATCAGATGTATTCACACTCCAACTGGGATACGAAATTCCAGCAGGTCGATCCGTGTTACATTGTGCAGTTATGACTGAGAGGTCATCATGTACATTGTTAACGGGCAAAGCATTATGTACTCACTAGTTTCTGATGTTGTGGAACTGACTTCAGTAGTTGTTTCACTAGTTTGTGGTGGGGTGGAGCTCTGGGCGATTGTTGTTTCTATTGTGCTCATTGTCTCTGATGTGAATGGTGTTGTAGTTGTTGATGGAACTGATGTTAACGTTGTACCAGGAGATGTAGTTGTAGCTGTTGTAGCTGCATTAAAGCAAAGAACATCAGCATGAAATGTAACATGAAATTAACGGCTTATTTTTAAGTGTTTGTAATACGTAGATTATTTGCCAGAATTTGTTATTTTCATAATTATTCATCTTTCAAATGGATCGTAAGTTTCCATCAACTGTTTCTGTGTACAATGTTGAGAAAACAATGAGAAAGAGCTTACACACTACAAATGGACAAATCTTTCTGCACTCACTACTTTCTAATGTTGTGGAAGTGACATCAGTTGTTGATTCACTTGTTTGTGGTGGAGTGGATCTCTGGGTGGATGTTCCTGTTGTGCTCATCGATGATGATGGAACTGATGTTAACGTTGTGTCAGGAGGAGTAGTTGCCGTAGTAGATCCTGTTGTGGCTGTTTTAAAACACAGAACCTCAGCAGAGAACTTAACATAAAATTAAAAGCTTATATTCTTGTTTGTTTACAACATACAGGGATGGGATACACGGTGTGGTTCAAGCAAGAGTGTCAGTATTATGTGTCCCAAAGAGAGAGTATTTGAAATTGAACCTGCAGAAGGTAAAACATCAGTACCTACATGAAGATAATCTTCAATGGGAAAGATCAACAGGCATATTTAAAGCCTGACTAGTTGTGACAAGGATGATTGTGGAAGGAATAGTCAGAACAGGAGTAGATGTTCAACAGCAGGAATTAAAACAGGGTTAGTTGCTGGAGAGGTGTCTTTTTGGCTCAAATAGTTATGATTGATTCTTGTGGTCTGAGCAATTGTTGCAGCAGAAAAAATATCTTTCTTCCATCTCAGGGCATGTGCTGTGAAGTATGAACTATTTCTCTTTCCTTTTGTGCTGACTGGCAAGCAGAATGTTTCCACTAATTCCTGCTTTATTTCCTGATTCCAAATATCAGATGTATTCACACTCCAACTGGGATAAGAAATTCCAGCAGGTCGATCTGTGTTACATTGTGCAGTTATGACTGAGAGGTCATCATGTACATTGTTAACGGGCAAAGCATTATGTACTCACTAGTTTCTGATGTTGTGGAACTGACTTCAGTAGTTGTTTCACTAGCTTGTGGTGGGGTGGAGCTCTGGGCGATTGTTGTTTCTATGGTGCTCATTGTCTCTGATGTGAATGTTGTTGTAGTTGTTGATGGAACTGATGTTAACGTTGTACCAGGAGATGTAGTTGTAGCTGTTGTAGCTGCATTAAAGCAAAGAACATCAGCATGAAATGTAACATGAAATTAACGGCTTATTTTTAAGTGTTTGTAATACATGTAGATTATTTGCCAGAATTTGTTATTTTCATAATTAATCATCTTCAAATGGATCGTAAGATTCCATCAACTGATTCTGTGTTACTTTGTTGAGAAAACAATGAGAAAGACCTTGCACACAGCAAACGGACAAATCTTTCTGTACTCACTACTTTCTAATGTTGTGGAAGTGACATCAGTTGTTGATTCACTTGTTTGTGGTGGAGTGGATCTCTGGGTGGATGTTCCTGTTGTGCTCATCGATGATGATGGAACTGATGTTAACGTTGTGTCAGGAGGAGTAGTTGCCGTAGTAGATCCTGTTGTGGCTGTTTTAAAACACAGAACCTCAGCAGAGAACTTAACATAAAATTAAAAGCTTATATTCTTGTTTGTTTACAACATACAGGGATGGGATACACGGTGTGGTTCAAGCAAGAGTGTCAGTATTATGTGTCCCAAAGAGAGAGTATTTGAAATTGAAACTGCAGAAGGTAAAACATCAGCACCTACATCAAGATAATCTTCAATGGGAAAGATCAACAGGCATATTTACAGCATGACTAGTTGTGACAAGGATGATTGTGGAAGGAATAGTCAGAACAGTAGGTGTTCAACAACAGTAGTTAAAACAGAGTTAGTTGCTGGAGAGGTGTCTTTTTGGCTCAAATAGTTATGATTGATTCTTGTGGTCTGAGCAATTGTAGCAACAGAAACAATATAATTCTTCCGTCTCAGGGCATTTGCTGTGAAGTATGAACTATTTCTCTTTCCACATGTGCTGACTGGCAAGCAGAATGTTTTCACTAAATCCTACTTTATTTCCTGAATCCAAATATCAGATGTATTCACACTCCAACTGGGACAAGAAATTCCAGCAGGTTACACTGTTAAATTGTGCAGTTGTGACTGAGAGGTACATTGTACATTGTTAACGGGCAAAGCATTATGTACTCACTAGTTTCTGATGTTGACAAAATGACTTCAGTAGTTGTTTCACTAGCTTGTGGTGGGGTGGAGCTCTGGGCGATTGTTGTTTCTGTTGTGCTCGTTGTCTCTGATGTGAATGGTGTTGTAGTTGTTGATGGAACTGATGTTAACGTTGTACCAGGAGATGTAGTTGTAGCTGTTGTAGCTGCATTTTATTTCGGAGTCACGTGAGTGACTACGTGAAGACCCCGTCCAGCACGCATGCGCGACATTAGCGTTCAAGCAGCTACAGCGCGACGAACGGGAGTTCAAGGTGCTCCCGCTACAATTTGAAAAGTCGGGCCGACAGGTAAGTTTACCGTGGCCGTGAGTATTTCCTCTGTTGTCTGTTTTATGTTCCAGACCAGAGGGAAGAAACTCGCAACTCGCCCCCGTTCGTTTTTCCGTTGAGGAACGTTCTTTGGAGGGGGGGCAAGAGGCGGCAAACTACCGAGCCGAGCCCAGCACCGCTAGTGCAGCCTGAGCAGCGAGCTGGAGGTACCTGCAGCCAGAACCGGGCGGTAGTGTCCGACGATTCGGATGAAGATGCTACCCCGCTATACAGCGGCACTGGCAGCCGCCTAAGCCGAATGGAACGGCTTATGGAGCAAATGCTCCAGCGAGATCTGCTGAGAGAGCAGCAGCAGACTCGCCAAGGGAGGGCCCAGATCGCCCAGGCACTCCCGCAGTGCCCTTTAGGGGCACTGGCCATTGCCTCACCTTCTTTTGAAGGCAGCATTGGCGACCAGGTCTGGGCTGGTCAAGAAGAGGGGTTGTTGGCTGAAGATGTCCGGAGTACGCAGAGTGTACAGGATCAGGAAGAGCTGCTGGGTGTGGTCAACCGCTACGTGGACATTCCACGAGGGGGTCGGCCTTTAGAGCCGAAACTTGCAGCCAGCATTGACCACCTGTCCTCAAAACCCCTACAAGAACGGGTGGTCAATGAGGCTCTTGAACTATACACAGCCCCAAAAAATTGTACATCATTAAATGTACCAGCTGAAAACAGCCAAATTTGGGGACATTTGGGGCAGAACATCAGGAACCTGGAGTTGCAGCTCCAGAAAATCCTTAAAGCTCGGTCCATTGATGGTGTGGACATTTCCACAAATCAGCAAGATACACTAGCTCTGCTGTGCACCACTCAATACCAAATAAATGGTTTACGGAAATTATCAAGCCTGCCCTCAACCCTAAGTTTGCGGGACTCTGCAAAACACCGGGTTCAGAACCTCCAATTCTGCTTTTTGGAAAGGATCTCCCAAAAAAGGTGAAAGACCTAGAGGAAGAATCCAAGACCTTTGGTCTCGTGAGGGCAGGTTTGGGACCAAGCAGACCTAACAAACCCAGGCGGCAGTACCTCACGGCGTCCACCAGTCATAGACCACCATATGGGACTGGTGAAAGCTCGGGGTCCGCAACCATTCCCCGTAAGCCTTTTTTAGGCCAGGGCCCAGAGCGGACCCCATGGAAAATGCGCCACCCCCCAACAACAACATCAACGTCAACAGCAGCCCTCTACAGCCCAGCAGACACCTCATCGTCCAGCGAAGAGGCAGAAGAAGAATTAACACCAATCACCATGGAGGTAGGTGGGTCTGGTACCTTTCGGCATATGAGCAGTAGGGACTCTATACTATCAGGGGGGAGATTGCACTTGTTTTTGCATGCATGGGAAACCATCACTAATGACAAATACATACTAACCTGCATTCATGGCTACAAAATTGACTTTGTTCATGAAAACATTCCGCCAGTTCAGCACATACCCCAAAGGGTATTCACCCTCTCAGTCAAAGACAAACAAGAGGGTCAAGCTGAACTTGTGAGGCTACTAGCAAAAGGTGTCATTGAAAGAACAAAAAATGAACCTTTGGAATTTGTGTCTACAGGGTACTTTCTAGCAGGCATTGATTTAAAAGATGCCTTCTACTCAGTACCCATACACAAGGAACACCGTAAATAATTAAAATTTATCTGGATGAAACAGCTATGGCAATTTAAAGCCTTACCAAATGGACTAACCTCCGCTCCAAGGTTGTTCACTAAAATCTTAAAACCCGCCTTGGCATTATTGAGAAAACAAAAGCATATAGTCATGGCGTACTTAGACGACATTTCAATAGTAGGGAAAACCTTGGAGACAGCTATTTTGGCAGTAGCAGCCACCAAACGTTTGTTTGAAACTTTGGGGTTTGTCATACATCCAGATAAATCCAATTTTACACCGTCCACTACCATGGACTATCTTGGATTTACGATTGATACTGTTCGCATGGTTGTAACTCTGCCAAAGTGGAAAGCATCACAATTGGCACTATCATGCCACAAACTAATGCATAAACGTCAGCCAACCATACGGCAGGTAGCTAGAGTTATTGGTAAAATGGTAGCAGCTTTTCCAGCTGTACAATTTGGGCCTTTGCACTACCAAAATTTACAAAGAACAAAAGTGCACGCACTAAAGCAAAACTCAGGTCACTTTGACCGAGCCATGTATTTAACTGCTGAATCCATTACAGAGTTACAATGGTGGACAAGGAACATTAGCCTCAGTTCCAGTCCCATAATTATCACCAACCCAGTATTAACCATTCAAACGGATGCCAGTGCTTTGGGCTGGGGAGCAACTAACATGCTATCCAGCACAGGGGGCAGATGGACTAATTCTGAATCATCTTGCCTACAGACACGGGGTATCAACTATTCAGAAATGTTGGGTGCGTTTTATGGTTTAAAAGCATATGCATCTAATACGCATCATGCACATGTCCGGTTGCAATTAGATAATACCACGGTGGTGGCTTATATCAACCACATGTGTGGTATAAAGTCAATATCGTGTGATAAATTGGTCAACATAATCTGGCAATGGTGTGTCGAAAGACATACTTGGTTATCAGCAACTTACCTACCAGGTAGCAAAATACAGTGGCAGACACCAGGTCACGCAAATTTAACGATAACATCAAATGGATGTTAAATCCCAAAATATTTGCCGAAATTACAAAGCAATATGGCACACCAGATATCGATCTATTTGCATCCAGGCTGAATCACCAGGTACCAACGTATGTCGCTTGGGAACCAGACCCTGAGGCAGCAGCAGTTGATGCATTCACGCTGTATTGGGGGAAAATGTTCTTTTATGCTTTCCTCCCTTCTGCCTCATCAGTCGGGTATTACGGAAGATTCAATTGGATTCCGTCCCCAGCAGTCCGGAATTATTAATCCACCCAGTGTCAGGCATCAGTCACCCGTGCCATGACAGAGTCAATCTCCTGGCTTGCAGATTCTAAAAAGACCTCTACTGGGCCTGGGACTGTCTGAGGACGCCATCAACATGATGACCGCATCCCACCGGGAGTCCACCAGGAGACAATACCTGACCAATATAAGGAATACTTACCTGGCAGGGGAGATACCTTGATCACTCAGGAGGTTTTCCCAGGACGAGGCTATCCCATTGCACTTCGGGTGTGCTGACGCCTGCGATGTCCCCAAATGCGGGATACTCGACTGCAAAATTTGTGATAGTGGGGGACTGCGTTCGCGCTCTCCCCTGTTAAAATGGGAACGGTATTGCTCCAAAACAGGAACTACCTACACTACAGCGACACCCACCAGTGTCGTGCAATTCCTGGTTGGATTACATCAGGAAGGACTCAGCTACAGCGCCATAAATACAGCCAGGAGTGCGTTGTCAGCTTATTTGGTTCCAGCAGCAGGACAACTGGCTTTGGGGTCCCATCCACTAGTAATCAAAATCATGAGGGGCATTTTTAATACTAACTCCCCCAGACCAAGGTACACTCAGATCTGGGATGTCAGCATTGTGCTGACGTACCTTAGGGGATGGCCACCGCCCAGGGCACTCACGCTGGAACAACTTACACTGAAATCAGTCATGCTCATGGCACTAGTGTTAGCTTAAAGGGTACAATCCCTCCACCTTCTGAGGCTGGACAGCATGACAGAGTCATTGGACTGTTTCACATTCCATATTCAGGGACTGGTCAAACAAACTAGACCAGGTACCACGCCTCCAGTCATGGAGTTCTGGGCATATTCATCTGAACCACGGCTGTGTGCCAAGACCACCTCGCCAATTACATAGACACAACATACAACTTAAGAGGGAGAGAAAAAGCCTTATGGATAAGCCACAAGAAGCCTCATGGTCAGGTGACGAGCCAAACCATTTCAAGGTGGCTCAAGCAGGTGCTTAAGTCCGCGGGAGTCAATACGAATGTTTACAAATCTCACTCCACCAGGGCTGCATCTACGTCGGCGGCTAGTCAAATGGACGTGCCTATTGACCATACTCTGGCCAGAGCAGGATGGTCCTCGGAAAGAACTTTCCAAAGGTTTTATAATAAACCGCTGGCGCAACCTGCTACATTTGCAGACAGAATTTTAGAGTCTGCAGATAATATTTAATTTGAGCCCTGGGGAGCTCTCTGTTTTTTGTTGTCATTAATAAACCTTTTTTGTTCACAAACAGGTTTCTTGATCGCGATAACATACTTCCTCCCTCTAAGGTCTTCAGACAGTGAGTGAAGCATGAGCTGGTACACGGTTCGGAATCACAGAGCTTTGAAGTCTTCACGTAGTCACTCACGTGACTCCGAAATAAAATAGTAAGATTAAATGAGAACTTACCAGTTCGAAGTTTGATCTGTATTTTATGAGGAGTTACGATGAGGGACTACGTGCCCTCCGCTCCCACCCTTTTTTATACAGATCAACTGGTAATCAAGTTCTTATTTTTTCTTTACTATATTTATTTCAATCGTTGTGTTTTTTCTGTGAATCCACACCGCTGCTTTGAAGAATGTCGCGCATGCGTGCTGGACGGGGTCTTCACGTAGTCCCTCATCGTAACTCCTCATAAAATACAGATCAAACTTCGAACTGGTAAGTTCTCATTTAATCTTACTATTAAAGCAAAGAACATCAGCATGAAATGTAACATGAAATTAACGGCTTATTTTTAAGTGTTTGGAATACATGTAGATTATTTGCCAGAATTTGTTATTTTCATAATTATTCATCTTTCAAATGGATCGTAAGTTTCCATCAACTGTTTCTGTGTACAATGTTGAGAAAACAATGAGAAAGAGCTTACACACTACCAACGGACAAATCTTTCTGTACTCACTACTTTCTAATGTTGTGGAAGTGACATCAGTTGTTGATTCACTTGTATGTGGTGGAGTGGAGCTCTGGGTGGATGTTTCTGTTGTGCTCGTCGATGATGATGGAACTGATGTTAACGTTGTGTCAGGAGGAGTAGTTGCTGCAGTAGATCCTGTTGTAGCTGTTTTAAAACACAGAACCTCAGCAGAGAACTTAACATGGAATTAAAAGATTATATTCTTGTTTGTTTACAACATACAGGGATGGGATACACGGTGTGGTTCAAGCAAGAGTGTCAGTATTATGTGTCCCAAAGAGAGAGTATTTGAAATTGAAACTGCAGAAGGTAAAACATCAGCACCTACATCAAGATAATCTTCAATGGGAAAGATCAACAGGCATATTTGCAGCATGACTAGTTGTGACAAGGATGATTGTGGAAGGAATAGTCAGAACAGTAGGTGTTCAACAACAGTAGTTAAAACAGAGTTAGTTGCTGGAGAGGTGTCTTTTTGGCTCAAATAGTTATGATTGATTCTTGTGGTCTGAGCAATTGTAGCAACAGAAACAATATAATTCTTCCGTCTCAGGGCATTTGCTGTGAAGTATGAACTATTTCTCTTTCCACATGTGCTGACTGGCAAGCAGAATGTTTTCACTAAATCCTACTTTATTTCCTGAATCCAAATATCAGATGTATTCACACTCCAACTGGGACAAGAAATTCCAGCAGGTTACACTGTTAAATTGTGCAGTTGTGACTGAGAGGTACATTGTACATTGTTAACGGGCAAAGCATTATGTACTCACTAGTTTCTGATGTTGACAAAATGACTTCAGTAGTTGTTTCACTAGCTTGTGGTGGGATGGAGCTCTGGGTGGTTGTTGTTTCTGTTGTGCTCGTTGTCTCTGATGTGAATGGTGTTGTAGTTGTTGATGGAACTGATGTTAAAGTTGTACCAGGAGATGTAGTTGTGGCTGTTGTAGCTGCATTAAAGCAAAGAACATCAGCATGAAATGTAACAGGAAATTTACGGCTTATTTTTAAGTGTTTGTAATACATGTAGATTATTTGCCAGAATTTGTTATTTTCATAATTAATCATCTTCAAATGCATCGTAAGATTCCATCAACTGATTCTGTGTTACTTTGTTGAGAAAACAATGAGAAAGACCTTGCACACAGCAAACGGACAAATCTTTCTGTACTCACTACTTTCTAATGTTGTGGAAGTGACATCAGTTGTTGATTCACTTGTTTGTGGTGGAGTGGATCTCTGGGTGGATGTTCCTGTTGTGCTCGTCGATGATGATGGAACTGATGTTAACGTTGTGTCAGGAGGAGTAGTTGCCGTAGTAGATCCTGTTGTGGCTGTTTTAAAACACAGAACCTCAGCAGAGAACTTAACATAAAATTAAAAGCTTATATTCTTGTTTGTTTACAACATACAGGGATGGGATACACGGTGTGGTTCAAGCAAGAGTGTCAGTATTATGTGTCCCAAAGAGAGAGTATTTGAAATTGAACCTGCAGAAGGTAAAACATCAGTACCTACATCAAGATAATCTTCAATGGGAAAGATCAACAGGCATATTTAAAGCCTGACTAGTTGTGACAAGGATGATTGTGGAAGGAATAGTCAGAACAGGAGTAGATGTTCAACAGCAGGAATTAAAACAGGGTTAGTTGCTGGAGAGGTGTCTTTTTGGCTCAAATAGTTATGATTGATTTTTGTGGTCTGAGCAATTGTTGCAGCAGAAAAAATATCTTTCTTCCATCTCAGGGCATGTGCTGTGAAGTATGAACTATTTCTCTTTCCTTTTGTGCTGACTGGCAAGCAGAATGTTTCCACTAATTCCTGCTTTATTTCCTGATTCCAAATATCAGATGTATTCACACTCCAACTGGGATAAGAAATTCCAGCAGGTCGATCTGTGTTACATTGTGCAGTTATGACTGAGAGGTCATCATGTACATTGTTAACGGGCAAAGCATTATGTACTCACTAATATCTGATGTTGTGGAACTGACTTCAGTAGTTGTTTCACTAGCTTGTGGTGGGGTGGAGCTCTGGGCGATTGTTGTTTCTATTGTGCTCATTGTCTCTGATGTGAATGTTGTTGTAGTTGTTGATGGAACTGATGTTAACGTTGTACCAGGAGATGTAGTTGTAGCTGTTGTAGCTGCATTAAAGCAAAGAACATCAGCATGAAATGTAACATGAAATTAACGGCTTATTTTTAAGTGTTTGTAATACATGTAGATTATTTGCCAGAATTTGTTATTTTCATAATTATTCATCTTTCAAATGGATCGTAAGTTTCCATCAACCGTTTCTGTGTACAATGTTGAGAAAACAATGAGAAAGAGCTTACACACTACAAACGAACAAATCTTTCTGTACTCACTACTTTCTAATGTTGTGGAAGTGACATCAGTTGTTGATTCACTTGTTTGTGGTGGAGTGGAGCTCTGGGTGGATGTTTCTGTTGTGCTCGTCGATGATGATGGAACTGATGTTAACGTTGTGTCAGGAGGAGTAGTTGCTGCAGTAGATCCTGTTGTAGCTGTTTTAAAACACAGAACCTCAGCAGAGAACTTAACATGGAATTAAAAGCTTATATTCTTGTTTGTTTACAACATACAGGGATGGGATACACGGTGTGGTTCAAGCAAGAGTGTCAGTATTATGTGTCCCAAAGAGAGAGTATTTGAAATTGAAACTGCAGAAGGTAAAACATCAGCACCTACATCAAGATAATCTTCAATGGGAAAGATCAACAGGCATATTTACAGCATGACTAGTTGTGACAAGGATGATTGTGGAAGGAATAGTCAGAACAGTAGGTGTTCAACAACAGTAGTTAAAACAGAGTTAGTTGCTGGAGAGGTGTCTTTTTGGCTCAAATAGTTATGATTGATTCTTGTGGTCTGAGCAATTGTAGCAACAGAAACAATATAATTCTTCCGTCTCAGGGCATTTGCTGTGAAGTATGAACTATTTCTCTTTCCACATGTGCTGACTGGCAAGCAGAATGTTTTCACTAAATCCTACTTTATTTCCTGAATCCAAATATCAGATGTATTCACACTCCAACTGGGACAAGAAATTCCAGCAGGTTACACTGTTAAATTGTGCAGTTGTGACTGAGAGGTACATTGTACATTGTTAACGGGCAAAGCATTATGTACTCACTAGTTTCTGATGTTGACAAAATGACTTCAGTAGTTGTTTCACTAGCTTGTGGTGGGGTGGAGCTCTGGGCGATTGTTGTTTCTGTTGTGCTCGTTGTCTCTGATGTGAATGGTGTTGTAGTTGTTGATGGAACTGATGTTAACGTTGTACCAGGAGATGTAGTTGTAGCTGTTGTAGCTGCATTAAAGCAAAGAACATCAGCATGAAATGTAACATGAAATTAACGGCTTATTTTTAAGTGTTTGGAATACATGTAGATTATTTGCCAGAATTTGTTATTTTCATAATTATTCATCTTTCAAATGGATCGTAAGTTTCCATCAACTGTTTCTGTGTACAATGTTGAGAAAACAATGAGAAAGAGCTTACACACTACCAACGGACAAATCTTTCTGTACTCACTACTTTCTAATGTTGTGGAAGTGACATCAGTTGTTGATTCACTTGTATGTGGTGGAGTGGAGCTCTGGGTGGATGTTTCTGTTGTGCTCGTCGATGATGATGGAACTGATGTTAACGTTGTGTCAGGAGGAGTAGTTGCTGCAGTAGATCCTGTTGTAGCTGTTTTAAAACACAGAACCTCAGCAGAGAACTTAACATGGAATTAAAAGATTATATTCTTGTTTGTTTACAACATACAGGGATGGGATACACGGTGTGGTTCAAGCAAGAGTGTCAGTATTATGTGTCCCAAAGAGAGAGTATTTGAAATTGAAACTGCAGAAGGTAAAACATCAGCACCTACATCAAGATAATCTTCAATGGGAAAGATCAACAGGCATATTTGCAGCATGACTAGTTGTGACAAGGATGATTGTGGAAGGAATAGTCAGAACAGTAGGTGTTCAACAACAGTAGTTAAAACAGAGTTAGTTGCTGGAGAGGTGTCTTTTTGGCTCAAATAGTTATGATTGATTCTTGTGGTCTGAGCAATTGTAGCAACAGAAACAATATAATTCTTCCGTCTCAGGGCATTTGCTGTGAAGTATGAACTATTTCTCTTTCCACATGTGCTGACTGGCAAGCAGAATGTTTTCACTAAATCCTACTTTATTTCCTGAATCCAAATATCAGATGTATTCACACTCCAACTGGGACAAGAAATTCCAGCAGGTTACACTGTTAAATTGTGCAGTTGTGACTGAGAGGTACATTGTACATTGTTAACGGGGAAAGCATTATGTACTCACTAGTTGCCGTACTGTTGTAGCTGTTTTAAAACACAGAACCTCAGCAGAGAACTTAACATGAAATTAAAAGCTTATATTCTTGTTTGTTTACAACATACAGGGATGGGATACACGGTGTGATTCAAGCAAGAGTGTCAGTATTATGTGTCCCAAAGAGGTGTATTTGAAATTGAAACTGCAGAAGGTAAAACATCAGTACCTACATCAAGATAATCTTCAATGGGAAAGATCAACAGGCATATTTAAAGCCTGACTAGTTGTGACAAGGATGATTGTGGAAGGAATAGTCAGAACAGGAGTAGATGTTCAACAGCAGGAATTAAAACAGGGTTAGTTGCTGGAGAGGTGTCTTTTTGGCTCAAATAGTTATGATTGATTCTTGTGGTCTGAGCAATTGTTGCAGCAGAAAAAAATATCTTTCTTCCATCTCAGGGCATGTGCTGTGAAGTATGAACTATTTCTCTTTCCTTTTGTGCTGACTGGCAAGCAGAATGTTTCCACTAATTCCTGCTTTATTTCCTGATTCCAAATATCAGATGTATTCACACTCCAACTGGGATACGAAATTCCAGCAGGTCGATCTGTGTTACATTGTGCAGTTATGACTGAGAGGTCATCATGTACATTGTTAACGGGCAAAGCATTATGTACTCACTAGTTTCTGATGTTGTGGAGCTGACTTCAGTAGTTGTTTCACTAGTTTGTGGTGGGGTGGAGCTCTGGGTGATTGTTGTTTCTATTGTGCTCATTGTCTCTGATGTGAATGGTGTTGTAGTTGTTGATGGAACTGATGTTAACGTTGTACCAGGAGATGTAGTTGTAGTTGTAGCTGTTGTAGCTGCATTAAAGCAAAGAACATCAGCATGAAATGTAACATGAAATTAACGGCTTATTTTTAAGTGTTTGTAATACGTAGATTATTTGCCAGAATTTGTTATTTTCATAATTATTCATCTTTCAAATGGATCGTAAGTTTCCATCAACTGTTTCTGTGTACAATGTTGAGAAAACAATGAGAAAGAGCTTACACACTACAAATGGACAAATCTTTCTGCACTCACTACTTTCTAATGTTGTGGAAGTGACATCAGTTGTTGATTCACTTGTTTGTGGTGGAGTGGAGCTCTGGGTGGATGTTTCTGTTGTGCTCGTCGATGATGATGGAACTGATGTTAACGTTGTGTCAGGAGGAGTAGTTGCTGCAGTAGATCCTGTTGTAGCTGTTTTAAAACACAGAACCTTAGCAGAGAACTTAACATGGAATTAAAAGCTTATATTCTTGTTTGTTTACCACATACAGGGATGGGAAACACGGTGTGGTTCAAGCAAGAGTGTCAGTATTATGTGTCCCAAAGAGAGAGTATTTGAAATTGAACCTGCAGAAGGTAAAACATCAGTACCTACATCAAGATAATCTTCAATGGGAAAGATCAACAGGCATATTTAAAGCCTGACTAGTTGTGACAAGGATGATTGTGGAAGGAATAGTCAGAACAGGAGTAGATGTTCAACAGCAGGAATTAAAACAGGGTTAGTTGCTGGAGAGGTGTCTTTTTGGCTCAAATAGTTATGATTGATTCTTGTGGTCTGAGCAATTGTTGCAGCAGAAAAAAATATCTTTCTTCCATCTCAGGGCATGTGCTGTGAAGTATGAACTATTTCTCTTTCCTTTTGTGCTGACTGGCAAGCAGAATGTTTCCACTAATTCCTGCTTTATTTCCTGATTCCAAATATCAGATGTATTCACACTCCAACTGGGATACGAAATTCCAGCAGGTCGATCTGTGTTACATTGTGCAGTTATGACTGAGAGGTCATCATGTACATTGTTAACGGGCAAAGCATTATGTACTCACTAGTTTCTGATGTTGTGGAGCTGACTTCAGTAGTTGTTTCACTAGTTTGTGGTGGGGTGGAGCTCTGGGTGATTGTTGTTTCTATTGTGCTCATTGTCTCTGATGTGAATGGTGTTGTAGTTGTTGATGGAACTGATGTTAACGTTGTACCAGGAGATGTAGTTGTAGTTGTAGCTGTTGTAGCTGCATTAAAGCAAAGAACATCAGCATGAAATGTAACATGAAATTAACGGCTTATTTTTAAGTGTTTGTAATACGTAGATTATTTGCCAGAATTTGTTATTTTCATAATTATTCATCTTTCAAATGGATCGTAAGTTTCCATCAACTGTTTCTGTGTACAATGTTGAGAAAACAATGAGAAAGAGCTTACACACTACAAATGGACAAATCTTTCTGCACTCACTACTTTCTAATGTTGTGGAAGTGACATCAGTTGTTGATTCACTTGTTTGTGGTGGAGTGGAGCTCTGGGTGGATGTTTCTGTTGTGCTCGTCGATGATGATGGAACTGATGTTAACGTTGTGTCAGGAGGAGTAGTTGCTGCAGTAGATCCTGTTGTAGCTGTTTTAAAACACAGAACCTTAGCAGAGAACTTAACATGGAATTAAAAGCTTATATTCTTGTTTGTTTACCACATACAGGGATGGGAAACACGGTGTGGTTCAAGCAAGAGTGTCAGTATTATGTGTCCCAAAGAGAGAGTATTTGAAATTGAACCTGCAGAAGGTAAAACATCAGTACCTACATCAAGATAATCTTCAATGGGAAAGATCAACAGGCATATTTAAAGCCTGACTAGTTGTGACAAGGATGATTGTGGAAGGAATAGTCAGAACAGGAGTAGATGTTCAACAGCAGGAATTAAAACAGGGTTAGTTGCTGGAAAGGTGTCTTTTTGGCTCAAATAGTTATGATTGATTCTTGTGGTCTGAGCAATTGTTGCAGCAGAAAAAATATATTTCTTCCATCTCAGGGCATGTGCTGTGAAGTATGAACTATTTCTCTTTCCTTTTGTGCTGACTGGCAAGCAGAATGTTTCCACTAATTCCTGCTTTATTTCCTGATTCCAAATATCAGATGTATTCACACTCCAACTGGGATAAGAAATTCCAGCAGGTCGATCTGTGTTACATTGTGCAGTTATGACTGAGAGGTCATCATGTACATTGTTAACGGGCAAAGCATTATGTACTCACTAGTTTCTGATGTTGTGGAACTGACTTCAGTAGTTGTTTCACTAGCTTGTGGTGGGGTGGAGCTCTGGGCGATTGTTGTTTCTATTGTGCTCATTGTCTCTGATGTGAATGTTGTTGTAGTTGTTGATGGAACTGATGTTAACGTTGTACCAGGAGATGTAGTTGTAGCTGTTGTAGCTGCATTAAAGCAAAGAACATCAGCATGAAATGTAACATGAAATTAACGGCTTATTTTTAAGTGTTTGTAATACATGTAGATTATTTGCCAGAATTTGTTATTTTCATAATTAATCATCTTCAAATGGATCGTAAGATTCCATCAACTGATTCTGTGTTACTTTGTTGAGAAAACAATGAGAAAGACCTTGCACACAGCAAACGGACAAATCTTTCTGTACTCACTACTTTCTAATGTTGTGGAAGTGACATCAGTTGTTGATTCACTTGTTTGTGGTGGAGTGGAGCTCTGGGTGGATGTTTCTGTTGTGCTCGTCGATGATGATGGAACTGATGTTAACGTTGTGTCAGGAGGAGTAGTTGCTGCAGTAGATCCTGTTGTAGCTGTTTTAAAACACAGAACCTCAGCAGAGAACTTAACATGGAATTAAAAGCTTATATTCTTGTTTGTTTACAACATACAGGGATGGGATACACGGTGTGGTTCAAGCAAGAGTGTCAGTATTATGTGTCCCAAAGAGAGAGTATTTGAAATTGAAACTGCAGAAGGTAAAACATCAGTACCTACATCAAGATAATCTTCAATGGGAAAGATCAACAGGCATATTTACAGCATGACTAGTTGTGACAAGGATGATTGTGGAAGGAATAGTCAGAACAGTAGGTGTTCAACAGCAGTAGTTAAAACAGAGTTAGTTGCTGGAGAGGTGTCTTTTTGGCTCAAATAGTTATGATTGATTCTTGTGGTCTGAGCAATTGTAGCAACAGAAACAATATAATTCTTCCGTCTCAGGGCCTTTGCTGTGAAGTATGAACTATTTCTCTATCCACATGTGCTGACTGGCAAGCAGAATGTTTTCACTAAATCCTACTTTATTTCCTGATTCCAAATATCAGATGTATTCACACTCCAACTGGGACAAGAAATTCCAGCAGGTTACACTGTTAAATTGTGCAGTTGTGACTGAGAGGTACATTGTACATTGTTAACGGGGAAAGCATTATGTACTCACTAGTTGCCGTACTGTTGTAGCTGTTTTAAAACACAGAACCTCAGCAGAGAACTTAACATGAAATTAAAAGCTTATATTCTTGTTTGTTTACAACATACAGGGATGGGATACACGGTGTGGTTCAAGCAAGAGTGTCAGTATTATGTGTCCCAAAGAGAGAGTATTTGAAATTGAAACTGCAGAAGGTAAAACATCAGTACCTACATCAAGATAATCTTCAATGGGAAAGATCAACAGGCATATTTAAAGCCTGACTAGTTGTGACAAGGATGATTGTGGAAGGAATAGTCAGAACAGGAGTAGATGTTCAACAGCAGGAATTAAAACAGGGTTAGTTGCTGGAGAGGTGTCTTTTTGGCTCAAATAGTTATGATTGATTCTTGTGGTCTGAGCAATTGTTGCAGCAGAAAAAAATATCTTTCTTCCATCTCAGGGCATGTGCAGTGAAGTATGAACTATTTCTCTTTCCTTTTGTGCTGACTGGCAAGCAGAATGTTTCCACTAATTCCTGCTTTATTTCCTGATTCCAAATATCAGATGTATTCACACTCCAACTGGGATACGAAATTCCAGCAGGTCGATCTGTGTTACATTGTGCAGTTATGACTGAGAGGTCATCATGTACATTGTTAACGGGCAAAGCATTATGTACTCACTAGTTTCTGATGTTGTGGAACTGACTTCAGTAGTTGTTTCACTAGTTTGTGGTGGGGTGGAGCTCTGGGCGATTGTTGTTTCTATTGTGCTCATTGTCTCTGATGTGAATGGTGTTGTAGTTGTTGATGGAACTGATGTTAACGTTGTACCAGGAGATGTAGTTGTAGCTGTTGTAGCTGCATTAAAGCAAAGAACATCAGCATGAAATGTAACATGAAATTAACGGCTTATTTTTAAGTGTTTGTAATACGTAGATTATTTGCCAGAATTTGTTATTTTCATAATTATTCATCTTTCAAATGGATCGTAAGTTTCCATCAACTGTTTCTGTGTACAATGTTGAGAAAACAATGAGAAAGAGCTTACACACTACAAATGGACAAATCTTTCTGCACTCACTACTTTCTAATGTTGTGGAAGTGACATCAGTTGTTGATTCACTTGTTTGTGGTGGAGTGGATCTCTGGGTGGATGTTCCTGTTGTGCTCATCGATGATGATGGAACTGATGTTAACGTTGTGTCAGGAGGAGTAGTTGCCGTAGTAGATCCTGTTGTGGCTGTTTTAAAACACAGAACCTCAGCAGAGAACTTAACATAAAATTAAAAGCTTATATTCTTGTTTGTTTACAACATACAGGGATGGGATACACGGTGTGGTTCAAGCAAGAGTGTCAGTATTATGTGTCCCAAAGAGAGAGTATTTGAAATTGAACCTGCAGAAGGTAAAACATCAGTACCTACATGAAGATAATCTTCAATGGGAAAGATCAACAGGCATATTTAAAGCCTGACTAGTTGTGACAAGGATGATTGTGGAAGGAATAGTCAGAACAGGAGTAGATGTTCAACAGCAGGAATTAAAACAGGGTTAGTTGCTGGAGAGGTGTCTTTTTGGCTCAAATAGTTATGATTGATTCTTGTGGTCTGAGCAATTGTTGCAGCAGAAAAAATATCTTTCTTCCATCTCAGGGCATGTGCTGTGAAGTATGAACTATTTCTCTTTCCTTTTGTGCTGACTGGCAAGCAGAATGTTTCCACTAATTCCTGCTTTATTTCCTGATTCCAAATATCAGATGTATTCACACTCCAACTGGGATAAGAAATTCCAGCAGGTCGATCTGTGTTACATTGTGCAGTTATGACTGAGAGGTCATCATGTACATTGTTAACGGGCAAAGCATTATGTACTCACTAGTTTCTGATGTTGTGGAACTGACTTCAGTAGTTGTTTCACTAGCTTGTGGTGGGGTGGAGCTCTGGGCGATTGTTGTTTCTATGGTGCTCATTGTCTCTGATGTGAATGTTGTTGTAGTTGTTGATGGAACTGATGTTAACGTTGTACCAGGAGATGTAGTTGTAGCTGTTGTAGCTGCATTAAAGCAAAGAACATCAGCATGAAATGTAACATGAAATTAACGGCTTATTTTTAAGTGTTTGTAATACATGTAGATTATTTGCCAGAATTTGTTATTTTCATAATTAATCATCTTCAAATGGATCGTAAGATTCCATCAACTGATTCTGTGTTACTTTGTTGAGAAAACAATGAGAAAGACCTTGCACACAGCAAACGGACAAATCTTTCTGTACTCACTACTTTCTAATGTTGTGGAAGTGACATCAGTTGTTGATTCACTTGTTTGTGGTGGAGTGGATCTCTGGGTGGATGTTCCTGTTGTGCTCATCGATGATGATGGAACTGATGTTAACGTTGTGTCAGGAGGAGTAGTTGCCGTAGTAGATCCTGTTGTGGCTGTTTTAAAACACAGAACCTCAGCAGAGAACTTAACATAAAATTAAAAGCTTATATTCTTGTTTGTTTACAACATACAGGGATGGGATACACGGTGTGGTTCAAGCAAGAGTGTCAGTATTATGTGTCCCAAAGAGAGAGTATTTGAAATTGAACCTGCAGAAGGTAAAACATCAGTACCTACATGAAGATAATCTTCAATGGGAAAGATCAACAGGCATATTTAAAGCCTGACTAGTTGTGACAAGGATGATTGTGGAAGGAATAGTCAGAACAGGAGTAGATGTTCAACAGCAGGAATTAAAACAGGGTTAGTTGCTGGAGAGGTGTCTTTTTGGCTCAAATAGTTATGATTGATTCTTGTGGTCTGAGCAATTGTTGCAGCAGAAAAAATATCTTTCTTCCATCTCAGGGCATGTGCTGTGAAGTATGAACTATTTCTCTTTCCTTTTGTGCTGACTGGCAAGCAGAATGTTTCCACTAATTCCTGCTTTATTTCCTGATTCCAAATATCAGATGTATTCACACTCCAACTGGGATAAGAAATTCCAGCAGGTCGATCTGTGTTACATTGTGCAGTTATGACTGAGAGGTCATCATGTACATTGTTAACGGGCAAAGCATTATGTACTCACTAGTTTCTGATGTTGTGGAACTGACTTCAGTAGTTGTTTCACTAGCTTGTGGTGGGGTGGAGCTCTGGGCGATTGTTGTTTCTATTGTGCTCATTGTCTCTGATGTGAATGTTGTTGTAGTTGTTGATGGAACTGATGTTAACGTTGTACCAGGAGATGTAGTTGTAGCTGTTGTAGCTGCATTAAAGCAAAGAACATCAGCATGAAATGTAACATGAAATTAACGGCTTATTTTTAAGTGTTTGTAATACATGTAGATTATTTGCCAGAATTTGTTATTTTCATAATTAATCATCTTCAAATGGATCGTAAGATTCCATCAACTGATTCTGTGTTACTTTGTTGAGAAAACAATGAGAAAGACCTTGCACACAGCAAACGGACAAATCTTTCTGTACTCACTACTTTCTAATGTTGTGGAAGTGACATCAGTTGTTGATTCACTTGTTTGTGGTGGAGTGGATCTCTGGGTGGATGTTCCTGTTGTGCTCATCGATGATGATGGAACTGATGTTAACGTTGTGTCAGGAGGAGTAGTTGCCGTAGTAGATCCTGTTGTGGCTGTTTTAAAACACAGAACCTCAGCAGAGAACTTAACATAAAATTAAAAGCTTATATTCTTGTTTGTTTACAACATACAGGGATGGGATACACGGTGTGGTTCAAGCAAGAGTGTCAGTATTATGTGTCCCAAAGAGAGAGTATTTGAAATTGAACCTGCAGAAGGTAAAACATCAGTACCTACATGAAGATAATCTTCAATGGGAAAGATCAACAGGCATATTTAAAGCCTGACTAGTTGTGACAAGGATGATTGTGGAAGGAATAGTCAGAACAGGAGTAGATGTTCAACAGCAGGAATTAAAACAGGGTTAGTTGCTGGAGAGGTGTCTTTTTGGCTCAAATAGTTATGATTGATTCTTGTGGTCTGAGCAATTGTTGCAGCAGAAAAAATATCTTTCTTCCATCTCAGGGCATGTGCTGTGAAGTATGAACTATTTCTCTTTCCTTTTGTGCTGACTGGCAAGCAGAATGTTTCCACTAATTCCTGCTTTATTTCCTGATTCCAAATATCAGATGTATTCACACTCCAACTGGGATAAGAAATTCCAGCAGGTCGATCTGTGTTACATTGTGCAGTTATGACTGAGAGGTCATCATGTACATTGTTAACGGGCAAAGCATTATGTACTCACTAGTTTCTGATGTTGTGGAACTGACTTCAGTAGTTGTTTCACTAGCTTGTGGTGGGGTGGAGCTCTGGGCGATTGTTGTTTCTATTGTGCTCATTGTCTCTGATGTGAATGTTGTTGTAGTTGTTGATGGAACTGATGTTAACGTTGTACCAGGAGATGTAGTTGTAGCTGTTGTAGCTGCATTAAAGCAAAGAACATCAGCATGAAATGTAACATGAAATTAACGGCTTATTTTTAAGTGTTTGTAATACATGTAGATTATTTGCCAGAATTTGTTATTTTCATAATTAATCATCTTCAAATGGATCGTAAGATTCCATCAACTGATTCTGTGTTACTTTGTTGAGAAAACAATGAGAAAGACCTTGCACACAGCAAACGGACAAATCTTTCTGTACTCACTACTTTCTAATGTTGTGGAAGTGACATCAGTTGTTGATTCACTTGTTTGTGGTGGAGTGGATCTCTGGGTGGATGTTCCTGTTGTGCTCATCGATGATGATGGAACTGATGTTAACGTTGTGTCAGGAGGAGTAGTTGCCGTAGTAGATCCTGTTGTGGCTGTTTTAAAACACAGAACCTCAGCAGAGAACTTAACATAAAATTAAAAGCTTATATTCTTGTTTGTTTACAACATACAGGGATGGGATACACGGTGTGGTTCAAGCAAGAGTGTCAGTATTATGTGTCCCAAAGAGAGAGTATTTGAAATTGAACCTGCAGAAGGTAAAACATCAGTACCTACATGAAGATAATCTTCAATGGGAAAGATCAACAGGCATATTTAAAGCCTGACTAGTTGTGACAAGGATGATTGTGGAAGGAATAGTCAGAACAGGAGTAGATGTTCAACAGCAGGAATTAAAACAGGGTTAGTTGCTGGAGAGGTGTCTTTTTGGCTCAAATAGTTATGATTGATTCTTGTGGTCTGAGCAATTGTTGCAGCAGAAAAAATATCTTTCTTCCATCTCAGGGCATGTGCTGTGAAGTATGAACTATTTCTCTTTCCTTTTGTGCTGACTGGCAAGCAGAATGTTTCCACTAATTCCTGCTTTATTTCCTGATTCCAAATATCAGATGTATTCACACTCCAACTGGGATAAGAAATTCCAGCAGGTCGATCTGTGTTACATTGTGCAGTTATGACTGAGAGGTCATCATGTACATTGTTAACGGGCAAAGCATTATGTACTCACTAGTTTCTGATGTTGTGGAACTGACTTCAGTAGTTGTTTCACTAGCTTGTGGTGGGGTGGAGCTCTGGGCGATTGTTGTTTCTATTGTGCTCATTGTCTCTGATGTGAATGTTGTTGTAGTTGTTGATGGAACTGATGTTAACGTTGTACCAGGAGATGTAGTTGTAGCTGTTGTAGCTGCATTAAAGCAAAGAACATCAGCATGAAATGTAACATGAAATTAACGGCTTATTTTTAAGTGTTTGTAATACATGTAGATTATTTGCCAGAATTTGTTATTTTCATAATTATTCATCTTTCAAATGGATCGTAAGTTTCCATCAACTGTTTCTGTGTACAATGTTGAGAAAACAATGAGAAAGAGCTTACACACTACAAATGGACAAATCTTTCTGTACTCACTACTTTCTAATGTTGTGGAAGTGACATCAGTTGTTGATTCACTTGTTTGTGGTGGAGTGGAGCTCTGGGTGGATGTTTCTGTTGTGCTCGTCGATGATGATGGAACTGATGTTAACGTTGTGTCAGGAGGAGTAGTTGCTGCAGTAGATCCTGTTGTAGCTGTTTTAAAACACAGAACCTCAGCAGAGAACTTAACATAAAATTAAAAGCTTATATTCTTGTTTGTTTACAATATACAGGGATGGGATACACGGTGTGGTTCAAGCAAGAGTGTCAGTATTATGTGTCCCAAAGAGAGAGTATTTGAAATTGAAACTGCAGAAGGTAAAACATCAGTACCTACATCAAGATAATCTTCAATGGGAAAGATCAACAGGCATATTTAAAGCCTGACTAGTTGTGACAAGGATGATTGTGGAAGGAATAGTCAGAACAGGAGTAGATGTTCAACAGCAGGAATTAAAACAGGGTTAGTTGCTGGAAAGGTGTCTTTTTGGCTCAAATAGTTATGATTGATTCTTGTGGTCTGAGCAATTGTTGCAGCAGAAAAAATATCTTTCTTCCATCTCAGGGCATGTGCTGTGAAGTATGAACTATTTCTCTTTCCTTTTGTGCTGACTGGCAAGCAGAATGTTTCCACTAATTCCTGCTTTATTTCCTGATTCCAAATATCAGATGTATTCACACTCCAACTGGGATAAAAAATTCCAGCAGGTCGATCTGTGTTACATTGTGCAGTTATGACTGAGAGGTCATCATGTACATTGTTAACGGGCAAAGCATTATGTACTCACTAGTTTCTGATGTTGTGGAACTGACTTCAGTAGTTGTTTCACTAGCTTGTGGTGGGGTGGAGCTCTGGGCGATTGTTGTTTCTATTGTGCTCATTGTCTCTGATGTGAATGTTGTTGTGGTTGTTGATGGAACTGATGTTAACGTTGTACCAGGAGATGTAGTTGTAGCTGTTGTAGCTGCATTAAAGCAAAGAACATCAGCATGAAATGTAACATGAAATTAACGGCTTATTTTTAAGTGTTTGTAATACATGTAGATTATTTGCCAGAATTTGTTATTTTCATAATTATTCATCTTTCAAATGGATCGTAAGTTTCCATCAACTGTTTCTGTGTACAATGTTGAGAAAACAATGAGAAAGAGCTGACACACTACAAATGGACAAATCTTTCTGTACTCACTACTTTCTAATGTTGTGGAAGTGACATCAGTTGTTGATTCACTTGTTTGTGGTGGAGTGGAGCTCTGGGTGGATGTTTCTGTTGTGCTCGTCGATGATGATGGAACTGATGTTAACGTTGTGTCAGGAGGAGTAGTTGCTGCAGTAGATCCTGTTGTAGCTGTTTTAAAACACAGAACCTCAGCAGAGAACTTAACATGGAATTAAAAGCTTATATTCTTGTTTGTTTACAACATACAGGGATGGGATACACGGTGTGGTTCAAGCAAGAGTGTCAGTATTATGTGTCCCAAAGAGAGAGTATTTGAAATTGAAACTGCAGAAGGTAAAACATCAGTACCTACATCAAGATAATCTTCAATGGGAAAGATCAACAGGCATATTTACAGCATGACTAGTTGTGACAAGGATGATTGTGGAAGGAATAGTCAGAACAGTAGGTGTTCAACAGCAGTAGTTAAAACAGAGTTAGTTGCTGGAGAGGTGTCTTTTTGGCTCAAATAGTTATGATTGATTCTTGTGGTCTGAGCAATTGTAGCAACAGAAACAATATAATTCTTCCGTCTCAGGGCCTTTGCTGTGAAGTATGAACTATTTCTCTATCCACATGTGCTGACTGGCAAGCAGAATGTTTTCACTAAATCCTACTTTATTTCCTGATTCCAAATATCAGATGTATTCACACTCCAACTGGGACAAGAAATTCCAGCAGGTTACACTGTTAAATTGTGCAGTTGTGACTGAGAGGTACATTGTACATTGTTAACGGGGAAAGCATTATGTACTCACTAGTTGCCGTACTGTTGTAGCTGTTTTAAAACACAGAACCTCAGCAGAGAACTTAACATGAAATTAAAAGCTTATATTCTTGTTTGTTTACAACATACAGGGATGGGATACACGGTGTGGTTCAAGCAAGAGTGTCAGTATTATGTGTCCCAAAGAGAGAGTATTTGAAATTGAAACTGCAGAAGGTAAAACATCAGTACCTACATCAAGATAATCTTCAATGGGAAAGATCAACAGGCATATTTAAAGCCTGACTAGTTGTGACAAGGATGATTGTGGAAGGAATAGTCAGAACAGGAGTAGATGTTCAACAGCAGGAATTAAAACAGGGTTAGTTGCTGGAGAGGTGTCTTTTTGGCTCAAATAGTTATGATTGATTCTTGTGGTCTGAGCAATTGTTGCAGCAGAAAAAAATATCTTTCTTCCATCTCAGGGCATGTGCAGTGAAGTATGAACTATTTCTCTTTCCTTTTGTGCTGACTGGCAAGCAGAATGTTTCCACTAATTCCTGCTTTATTTCCTGATTCCAAATATCAGATGTATTCACACTCCAACTGGGATACGAAATTCCAGCAGGTCGATCTGTGTTACATTGTGCAGTTATGACTGAGAGGTCATCATGTACATTGTTAACGGGCAAAGCATTATGTACTCACTAGTTTCTGATGTTGTGGAACTGACTTCAGTAGTTGTTTCACTAGTTTGTGGTGGGGTGGAGCTCTGGGCGATTGTTGTTTCTATTGTGCTCATTGTCTCTGATGTGAATGGTGTTGTAGTTGTTGATGGAACTGATGTTAACGTTGTACCAGGAGATGTAGTTGTAGCTGTTGTAGCTGCATTAAAGCAAAGAACATCAGCATGAAATGTAACATGAAATTAACGGCTTATTTTTAAGTGTTTGTAATACGTAGATTATTTGCCAGAATTTGTTATTTTCATAATTATTCATCTTTCAAATGGATCGTAAGTTTCCATCAACTGTTTCTGTGTACAATGTTGAGAAAACAATGAGAAAGAGCTTACACACTACAAATGGACAAATCTTTCTGCACTCACTACTTTCTAATGTTGTGGAAGTGACATCAGTTGTTGATTCACTTGTTTGTGGTGGAGTGGATCTCTGGGTGGATGTTCCTGTTGTGCTCATCGATGATGATGGAACTGATGTTAACGTTGTGTCAGGAGGAGTAGTTGCCGTAGTAGATCCTGTTGTGGCTGTTTTAAAACACAGAACCTCAGCAGAGAACTTAACATAAAATTAAAAGCTTATATTCTTGTTTCTTTACAACATACAGGGATGGGATACACGGTGTGGTTCAAGCAAGAGTGTCAGTATTATGTGTCCCAAAGAGAGAGTATTTGAAATTGAACCTGCAGAAGGTAAAACATCAGTACCTACATGAAGATAATCTTCAATGGGAAAGATCAACAGGCATATTTAAAGCCTGACTAGTTGTGACAAGGATGATTGTGGAAGGAATAGTCAGAACAGGAGTAGATGTTCAACAGCAGGAATTAAAACAGGGTTAGTTGCTGGAGAGGTGTCTTTTTGGCTCAAATAGTTATGATTGATTCTTGTGGTCTGAGCAATTGTTGCAGCAGAAAAAATATCTTTCTTCCATCTCAGGGCATGTGCTGTGAAGTATGAACTATTTCTCTTTCCTTTTGTGCTGACTGGCAAGCAGAATGTTTCCACTAATTCCTGCTTTATTTCCTGATTCCAAATATCAGATGTATTCACACTCCAACTGGGATAAGAAATTCCAGCAGGTCGATCTGTGTTACATTGTGCAGTTATGACTGAGAGGTCATCATGTACATTGTTAACGGGCAAAGCATTATGTACTCACTAGTTTCTGATGTTGTGGAACTGACTTCAGTAGTTGTTTCACTAGCTTGTGGTGGGGTGGAGCTCTGGGCGATTGTTGTTTCTATGGTGCTCATTGTCTCTGATGTGAATGTTGTTGTAGTTGTTGATGGAACTGATGTTAACGTTGTACCAGGAGATGTAGTTGTAGCTGTTGTAGCTGCATTAAAGCAAAGAACATCAGCATGAAATGTAACATGAAATTAACGGCTTATTTTTAAGTGTTTGTAATACATGTAGATTATTTGCCAGAATTTGTTATTTTCATAATTAATCATCTTCAAATGGATCGTAAGATTCCATCAACTGATTCTGTGTTACTTTGTTGAGAAAACAATGAGAAAGACCTTGCACACAGCAAACGGACAAATCTTTCTGTACTCACTACTTTCTAATGTTGTGGAAGTGACATCAGTTGTTGATTCACTTGTTTGTGGTGGAGTGGATCTCTGGGTGGATGTTCCTGTTGTGCTCATCGATGATGATGGAACTGATGTTAACGTTGTGTCAGGAGGAGTAGTTGCCGTAGTAGATCCTGTTGTGGCTGTTTTAAAACACAGAACCTCAGCAGAGAACTTAACATAAAATTAAAAGCTTATATTCTTGTTTCTTTACAACATACAGGGATGGGATACACGGTGTGGTTCAAGCAAGAGTGTCAGTATTATGTGTCCCAAAGAGAGAGTATTTGAAATTGAACCTGCAGAAGGTAAAACATCAGTACCTACATGAAGATAATCTTCAATGGGAAAGATCAACAGGCATATTTAAAGCCTGACTAGTTGTGACAAGGATGATTGTGGAAGGAATAGTCAGAACAGGAGTAGATGTTCAACAGCAGGAATTAAAACAGGGTTAGTTGCTGGAGAGGTGTCTTTTTGGCTCAAATAGTTATGATTGATTCTTGTGGTCTGAGCAATTGTTGCAGCAGAAAAAATATCTTTCTTCCATCTCAGGGCATGTGCTGTGAAGTATGAACTATTTCTCTTTCCTTTTGTGCTGACTGGCAAGCAGAATGTTTCCACTAATTCCTGCTTTATTTCCTGATTCCAAATATCAGATGTATTCACACTCCAACTGGGATAAGAAATTCCAGCAGGTCGATCTGTGTTACATTGTGCAGTTATGACTGAGAGGTCATCATGTACATTGTTAACGGGCAAAGCATTATGTACTCACTAGTTTCTGATGTTGTGGAACTGACTTCAGTAGTTGTTTCACTAGCTTGTGGTGGGGTGGAGCTCTGGGCGATTGTTGTTTCTATTGTGCTCATTGTCTCTGATGTGAATGTTGTTGTAGTTGTTGATGGAACTGATGTTAACGTTGTACCAGGAGATGTAGTTGTAGCTGTTGTAGCTGCATTAAAGCAAAGAACATCAGCATGAAATGTAACATGAAATTAACGGCTTATTTTTAAGTGTTTGTAATACATGTAGATTATTTGCCAGAATTTGTTATTTTCATAATTATTCATCTTTCAAATGGATCGTAAGTTTCCATCAACTGTTTCTGTGTACAATGTTGAGAAAACAATGAGAAAGAGCTTACACACTACAAATGGACAAATCTTTCTGTACTCACTACTTTCTAATGTTGTGGAAGTGACATCAGTTGTTGATTCACTTGTTTGTGGTGGAGTGGAGCTCTGGGTGGATGTTTCTGTTGTGCTCGTCGATGATGATGGAACTGATGTTAACGTTGTGTCAGGAGGAGTAGTTGCTGCAGTAGATCCTGTTGTAGCTGTTTTAAAACACAGAACCTCAGCAGAGAACTTAACATAAAATTAAAAGCTTATATTCTTGTTTGTTTACAATATACAGGGATGGGATACACGGTGTGGTTCAAGCAAGAGTGTCAGTATTATGTGTCCCAAAGAGAGAGTATTTGAAATTGAACCTGCAGAAGGTAAAACATCAGTACCTACATCAAGATAATCTTCAATGGGAAAGATCAACAGGCATATTTAAAGCCTGACTAGTTGTGACAAGGATGATTGTGGAAGGAATAGTCAGAACAGGAGTAGATGTTCAACAGCAGGAATTAAAACAGGGTTAGTTGCTGGAAAGGTGTCTTTTTGGCTCAAATAGTTATGATTGATTCTTGTGGTCTGAGCAATTGTTGCAGCAGAAAAAAATATCTTTCTTCCATCTCAGGGCATGTGCTGTGAAGTATGAACTATTTCTCTTTCCTTTTGTGCTGACTGGCAAGCAGAATGTTTCCACTAATTCCTGCTTTATTTCCTGATTCCAAATATCAGATGTATTCACACTCCAACTGGGATAAAAAATTCCAGCAGGTCGATCTGTGTTACATTGTGCAGTTATGACTGAGAGGTCATCATGTACATTGTTAACGGGCAAAGCATTATGTACTCACTAGTTTCTGATGTTGTGGAACTGACTTCAGTAGTTGTTTCACTAGCTTGTGGTGGGGTGGAGCTCTGGGCGATTGTTGTTTCTATTGTGCTCATTGTCTCTGATGTGAATGTTGTTGTGGTTGTTGATGGAACTGATGTTAACGTTGTACCAGGAGATGTAGTTGTAGCTGTTGTAGCTGCATTAAAGCAAAGAACATCAGCATGAAATGTAACATGAAATTAACGGCTTATTTTTAAGTGTTTGTAATACATGTAGATTATTTGCTAGAATTTGTTATTTTCATAATTATTCATCTTTCAAATGGATCGTAAGTTTCCATCAACTGTTTCTGTGTACAATGTTGAGAAAACAATGAGAAAGAGCTTACACACTACAAACGGACAAATCTTTCTGTACTCACTACTTTCTAATGTTGTGGAAGTGACATCAGTTGTTGATTCACTTGTTTGTGGTGGAGTGGAGCTCTGGGTGGATGTTTCTGTTGTGCTCGTCGATGATGATGGAACTGATGTTAACGTTGTGTCAGGAGGAGTAGTTGCTGCAGTAGATCCTGTTGTAGCTGTTTTAAAACACAGAACCTCAGCAGAGAACTTAACATAAAATTAAAAGCTTATATTCTTGTTTGTTTACAACATACAGGGATGGGATACACGGTGTGGTTCATGCAAGAGTGTCAGTATTATGTGTCCCAAACAGAGAGTATTTGAAATTGAAACTGCAGAAGGTAAAACATCAGTACCTACATCAAGATAATCTTCAATGGGAAAGATCAACAGGCATATTTAAAGCCTGACTAGTTGTGACAAGGATGATTGTGGAAGGAATAGTCAGAACAGGAGTAGATGTTCAACAGCAGGAATTAAAACAGGGTTAGTTGCTGGAGAGGTGTCTTTTTGGCTCAAATAGTTATGATTGATTCTTGTGGTCTGAGCAATTGCTGCAGCAGAAAAAAATATCTTTCTTCCATCTCAGGGCATGGGCTGTGAAGTATGAACTATTTCTCTTTCCTTTTGTGCTGACTGGCAAGCAGAATGTTTCCACTAATTCCTGCTTTATTTCCTGATTCCAAATATCAGATGTATTCACACTCCAACTGGGATAAGAAATTCCAGCAGGTCGATCTGTGTTACATTGTGCAGTTATGACTGAGAGGTCATCATGTACATTGTTAACGGGCAAAGCATTATGTACTCACTAGTTTCTGATGTTGTGGAACTGACTTCAGTAGTTGTTTCACTAGCTTGTGGTGGGGTGGAGCTCTGGGCGATTGTTGTTTCTATTGTGCTCATTGTCTCTGATGTGAATGTTGTTGTAGTTGTTGATGGAACTGATGTTAACGTTGTACCAGGAGATGTAGTTGTAGCTGTTGTAGCTGCATTAAAGCAAAGAACATCAGCATGAAATGTAACATGAAATTAACGGCTTATTTTTAAGTGTTTGTAATACATGTAGATTATTTGCTAGAATTTGTTATTTTCATAATTATTCATCTTTCAAATGGATCGTAAGTTTCCATCAACTGTTTCTGTGTACAATGTTGAGAAAACAATGAGAAAGAGCTTACACACTACAAACGGACAAATCTTTCTGTACTCACTACTTTCTAATGTTGTGGAAGTGACATCAGTTGTTGATTCACTTGTTTGTGGTGGAGTGGAGCTCTGGGTGGATGTTTCTGTTGTGCTCGTCGATGATGATGGAACTGATGTTAACGTTGTGTCAGGAGGAGTAGTTGCTGCAGTAGATCCTGTTGTAGCTGTTTTAAAACACAGAACCTCAGCAGAGAACTTAACATAAAATTAAAAGCTTATATTCTTGTTTGTTTACAACATACAGGGATGGGATACACGGTGTGGTTCATGCAAGAGTGTCAGTATTATGTGTCCCAAACAGAGAGTATTTGAAATTGAAACTGCAGAAGGTAAAACATCAGTACCTACATCAAGATAATCTTCAATGGGAAAGATCAACAGGCATATTTAAAGCCTGACTAGTTGTGACAAGGATGATTGTGGAAGGAATAGTCAGAACAGGAGTAGATGTTCAACAGCAGGAATTAAAACAGGGTTAGTTGCTGGAGAGGTGTCTTTTTGGCTCAAATAGTTATGATTGATTCTTGTGGTCTGAGCAATTGTTGCAGCAGAAAAAAATATCTTTCTTCCATCTCAGGGCATGTGCTGTGAAGTATGAACTATTTCTCTTTCCTTTTGTGCTGACTGGCAAGCAGAATGTTTCCACTAATTCCTGCTTTATTTCCTGATTCCAAATATCAGATGTATTCACACTCCAACTGGGATAAGAAATTCCAGCAGGTCGATCTGTGTTACATTGTGCAGTTATGACTGAGAGGTCATCATGTACATTGTTAACGGGCAAAGCATTATGTACTCACTAGTTTCTGATGTTGTGGAACTGACTTCAGTAGTTGTTTCACTAGCTTGTGGTGGGGTGGAGCTCTGGGCGATTGTTGTTTCTATTGTGCTCATTGTCTCTGATGTGAATGTTGTTGTAGTTGTTGATGGAACTGATGTTAACGTTGTACCAGGAGATGTAGTTGTAGCTGTTGTAGCTGCATTAAAGCAAAGAACATCAGCATGAAATGTAACATGAAATTAACGGCTTATTTTTAAGTGTTTGTAATACATGTAGATTATTTGCCAGAATTTGTTATTTTCATAATTATTCATCTTTCAAATGGATCGTAAGTTTCCATCAACTGTTTCTGTGTACAATGTTGAGAAAACAATGAGAAAGAGCTTACACACTACAAACGGACAAATCTTTCTGTACTCACTACTTTCTAATGTTGTGGAAGTGACATCAGTTGTTGATTCACTTGTTTGTGGTGGAGTGGAGCTCTGGGTGGATGTTTCTGTTGTGCTCGTCGATGATGATGGAACTGATGTTAACGTTGTGTCAGGAGGAGTAGTTGCTGCAGTAGATCCTGTTGTAGCTGTTTTAAAACACAGAACCTCAGCAGAGAACTTAACATGGAATTAAAAGCTTATATTCTTGTTTGTTTACAATATACAGGGATGGGATACACGGTGTGGTTCAAGCAAGAGTGTCAGTATTATGTGTCCCAAAGAGAGAGTATTTGAAATTGAAACTGCAGAAGGTAAAACATCAGTACCTACATCAAGATAATCTTCAATGGGAAAGATCAACAGGCATATTTACAGCATGACTAGTTGTGACAAGGATGATTGTGGAAGGAATAGTCAGAACAGGAGTAGATGTTCAACAGCAGTAGTTAAAACAGGGTTAGTTGCTGGAGCGGTGTCTTTTTGGCTCAAATATTATGATTGATTCTTGTGGTCTGCGCAATTGTAGCTGATTTGTTAATGTGTTTCCTTTCTGTAACCTGCTACAGTGCAGCTACACAACTAATTAACAGAGGCTTTACACTCGAGTCTTGGGTTCAGCCATTTTAATTCAGGATCACTCTGGCTACTGCCTCATGGGTAATATATCCCCGGTACTGCACCACCGGGTGCGCTATTCCCATAACATCCCCCTTTATATACAAAACAGATATGTACAGGAACTTTACATGTATAGCCATAAATTAAGTTCTTCCATGGTATCTTATTTCACTGAGTCCAACATGTCTCCAACAGTCCATTTTCCAACATGCCTTTGACAATCCATTTCCGTGGTAGCTTCCAAATTTTCCTCCCTTGGATCTGCGACAGTTCAGTGCTCGGAATTATCTAAACTTTGAACAACACATGTCTGGTTCCTCATTCCCTTTCCCTTTTTATCTATTAATTTGTTTGTTTATTTATTTAGTTTTATTAGCCATTACATAAAACAATGCATATCAAACTATAACCGAAAATATAATATTAACTTTTTAAACATAACCTAATAGCCTTTACATCTATATTTAACTACATGTACAGGCCCTATCCTTATTTGGGCACATAATCCTGTAGATAGCGTGGTTTTCGAACGCATCTACCAGATCTTCTTGTCCGGGTTTGATGCTCCCTGGGGACCGGTGGTCGGCTCATAGGTCGATTTTCTCGCTCCGGTTCAGGCAACGTCACCAGGTCATCTAGGTCAACATCAACGCGATGAAATGGCTCGTTGGTCTTCCTCAGATGGCGCCGATTCCGACGATAGATGACGCCGTCCTCGGTTCTGACTTCATAAGATCTGGGTTGCGCAACACGGCCTACAACCACAGCCTTCCTCCAGGACTGATGTCGATTATCGGTCGGCTTCACTCGAACTGGATCGCCAGCTTTCAGGGGAATCAGATCTTGAGATCCTCTGTTGTAGTAGTCCCTTATGCCATTTAGCAGAGGCTGTGCTATTACAGCCTCATGGGTAATATATCCCCGGTACTGCACCACCGGGTGCGCTATTCCCATAACAGTAGCAGCAGAAAAAATATCATTCTTCCATCTCAGGGCATTTGCTATGAAGTATGAAATATTTCTCCTTCCACATTTGCTGACTGGCAAGCAGAATGTTTCCACTAATTCCTGCTTTATTTCCTGATTCCAAATATCAGATGTATTCACACTCCAACTGGGACAAGAAATTCCAGCAGGTTACATTGTTACATTGTTCAGTTATGACTGAGAGGTCATCATGTACATTGTTTACGGGCAAAGCATTATGTACTCACTAGTTTCTGATGTTGTGGAACTGACTTCAGTAGTTGTTTCACGAGCTTGTGGTGGGGTGGAGCTCTGGGTGGTTGTTGTTTCTGTTGTGCTCGTTGTCTCTGATGTGAATGGTGTTGTAGTTGTTGATGGAACTGATGTTAAAGTTGTACCAGGAAATGTAGTTGTGGCTGTTGTAGCTGCATTAAAGCAAAGAACATCAGCATGCAATGTAACATGAAAATAACGGCTTATTTTTAAGTGTTTGTAATACATGTAGATTATTTGCCATAATTTATTATGTTCATAATTATTCATCTTTCAATTGGATCGTATGTTACATTGTTCAGAAAACAATGAGAAAGACCTTGCACATTGCAAATGGACCAATCTTTATTACCTGTATTAAAACACAGATACTCAGCATAGAACTTATATGAAATTAATTGCTTATATTCTTGTTCATTGATGAGATACACGGTGTGGTTTCAGCAAGATTGTCAGTCTTACGTGTCCCAATGAGAGGGATTTTAACTGGACAACAGACAGTCAAGATAAAGGAATGGAAACTTTTCAAATACAACCAAAGTCAACTAAAAAAGCTGCTTTAAAACCAACATACCCCTTTCGGTTTCAGTTCAGTTTATTGTCACATGTTCTGAGGTGCAGTGCAAAGATTTAGTTGCGTACAAACCAGTCAGCGGAAAGACAACACATGATTACAACCAAGTCATTCACACTGCAAAGATACATGATTATGGAATAAAGTTTAGTGCAAGGTACAGCCAGTAACATCCAACCAATGATAGTCCGATGGTCCCCAATGAGGTCGACAATAGTCCAGGACTGATCACGAGTTGTGCTAGGATAGTTCAGTTCATAAGATCATAAGAGATATGAGTAGAATTAGGCCATTTGGCCCATCAAGTCTACTCCACCATTCATCATGGCTGATCTATCTCACCATCCTTCCCTCATTCTCCTGCCTTCTCCTGCAATCTTTTCATAACCTATATAAAGTTATGAGAGACATAGAAAGTGTAGACAATCAGAACCTTTGTCCAGCGATGCAAATATCAAACATATTTAGTATGTACGGGCAGATAAGATATTGTCTCGGGATTATGTTCAGCATAGATGTTGTGGGCAGAAGGGCCTATTCCTGTGCTGTACTGTGCTCTGTTCATTGTTCTCTATGCTGACTGTCATCTGGATGTTTCCAGTAGTTTCTACTTATTTTCCTGCTTCCCAACATCAGCCACATTTTGATTCAACAAATATTCACGCTCCAACTTGGACAGGAAATTCCATCGAGTTGATCTGTGTTGCTGTGTTACTGAGAGAGAGCGTGCACATTACTAACAGACAAAGCTTTATGTACTTACTAATTTCCAATGTTGGTGGTGGAGCGGAGCTCTGGGTGGTTGTTGTTGCTGTTGTGCTCGTTGTCTCTGATGTGAATGGTGATGTAGTTGTTGATGGAACTGATGTTAATGTTGTACCAGGAGCAGTAGTTGTAGTGGTAGATGTTGTTGTAGCTGTAATAAAACACAGATGCTCAGCATGGAAAGTACATGGAATTTAAAAAAATTAACTCTCTGTTATAGGAGTGTGTTTCTTAACAGATATTGTTATTTTTATAATATTCAGCATACAAATGGATCTTGACAATAGACAATAGACAATAGGTGCAGGAGTAGGCCATTCGGCCCTTCGAGCCAGCACCGCCATTCAATGTGATCATGGCTGATCATTCTCAATCAGTACCCCGTTCCTGCTTTCTCCCCATACCCCCTGACTCCGCTATCCTCAAGAGCTCTATCTAGCTCTCTCTTGAATGTATTCAGAGAATTGGCCTCCACTGCCCTCTGAGGCAGAGAATTCCACAGATTCACAACTCTCTGACTGAAAAAGTTTTTCCTCATCTCTGTTCTAAATGGCCTACCCCTTATTCTTAAACTGTGGCCCCTGGTTCTGGACTCCCCCAACATTGGGAACATGTTTCCTGCCTCTGATGTGTCCAACCCCTTAATAATCTTATACGTTTCGATAAGATCCCCTCTCATCCTTCTAAATTCCAGTGTATACAAGCCTAGTCGCCAAGCCTATCACAATAAACCTGTTCTGTGATACTTTGAGAATCAGGAAGTCATGATGCACCTTTACAGGACTTTGTTTTGGTTGCATTTGGAGCACTGTGTCACCCTGTCAGAGGAAGGATGTGAACTCTTTGGAAAGTGCACAGAGGAAGTTTACCAAAATGTTGCCTGGATTAGAAGGTATTAGCTGCAGGGAGAGGTTGGACAGACTTGGGTTGTTTTCTCTGGAATGCCGGAGGTTGAGGGGAGACCTGACAGAAATATCTAAAAATATGAAAGGCACAGATAGTGTAAACAGTCAGAACTTTTATCTTGTGATTAAAATATCAACCACTAGAGGGCAGAGCTTAGAGGTGTGAGCTGCCATGTTTAAAGGTGATGTGAGAGACATTTCTTTTCACAGAGGTGATTCCCTGGTTCACACTGCCAGGGATAATGATTGAGGAAGATGAGATAGTGGCATTTAAGAGGCTTTTGGATAGCCAAATGGATATGCAGGGAATGGAGGGATACGTATTATGTGCAGGCAGATATGAGATTGTCTCGGTATTATGTTTGGCACAGATATTGTGGGCGGGAGGGCCTATTCCCGTGCTGTACTGTGCTCTGTTCATTGTCATAAGTCATAAGTGATAGGAGCAGAATTAGGCCGTACTCCTCATCTCCTTACCAAAGGAACATCCTTTAAATCTTTGGCTATGACCTCTAGTCCTAAACTCTCCCACTTGTGGAAACATCCTCCCCAACTCCACTCCATCCAAGCCTTTCACTATTCGGTACGTTTCAATGAAGTTACCCCTCATTTTTCTAAACTCCAGCGAGTACAGGCCCAGTGCCATTAAACGCTCATCGTAAGTTAACCCACTCATTCCTGGGATCATTCTTGTAAACCTCCTCTCGACCCCCTCTCCTGAGCCAGCACATCCTTTCTCAGATATGGTGCCCAAAATTGCTCACAATATTCCAAATACAGCCTGACCAGCGCCTTATAGAGCCTCAGCATTACATCCCTGTTTTTGTATTCTAGCCCTCTTGAAATAAATGCAAGCATCGCGTTTGCCTTCTCTGTGCCGACTGTCATCTGGATTGTTTTCTCTGTAATGCTGGACATTGGGAGGAGACCTGACAGAAATACGTAAAGTGATGACAGGCACAGATAGTGCGGATCTTCAGACCCTTTATCCCGCGATGGAAATATCTCTCTCTCCAAGCCTTTCACTATTCGGTATGTTTCAATGAGGTCCCCCCTCATTCTTCTGTACTCCAGTGAGTACAGGCCCAGTGCTGTCAAACGCTCATCATATGTTAACCCATTCATTCCTGGTAGATGTTGTTGTAGCTGTGATAAATCACAGATGCTCAGCATGGAATATATTTGATTTTTTTTTCACTATTTGCAGTTAGAGTATGTAGTTCAAAAATTATTGTTATTTTTATAAATTTCACCTTACAAATGGCTCAGGAGATTCAATAAACCTGGTCTGTAATATGTTGTTTGTCAGGAATTCACGATGCACCTTTACAGGACTTTGGTTAAACTGCATTTGGAGTACTGTTTACAGTCCTGGTCACCCTGTTAGAGGAAGGGCATGAAGGCTTTGAAAAGTGTACAGAGAAAGTTTACCAGAATGTTGCCTGGATTAGAAGGTATTTGCTACAGGGAGAGGTTTGTTTTGTCTGGATTCCCCGGTGTCGAGGGGAGACCTGACAGAAGTATATAAAATGATGAGAGACATAGATAGGGTAGACAGTCAGAACCTTTATCGCACGATTAAAATATCAAACACGAGAGGGCTTAGCTTAGAGGTGAGATGGCCCAAGTTTAAAGGTGATGTGCGGGACATTTTTTTTACACAGTGACGTGGCTGCCTGGGACGCTGTCAGGGGTAGTTATTGAGGCAGATATGATGGTGCCATTTAACAACCTGTGGAAAACCAAATGGACATGCCGGGAATGGAGGGATATTTATTACAAGGGAGACAGATAAGAGATTGTCTTTATATTTTATTCGACTTAGATATTGTGGGCAGAAGGGCCTATTCCTGTGCTGTTCTGTGCTCTGCTCATTGTTCTCTGTGCTGACTGTCATCTGGATGTTTCCAGTAGTTTCTGCTTTATATCCTGATTTCCAACATCAGTCCTAATTTGATTGATAAATATTCAAGCTTCAACTAGGACAGGAAATCCCATCGAGTTGATCTGTGTTGCTGTGTTACTGAGAGAGAGCGTGCACTTTACTAACAGACAAAGCTTTATGTACAAGGTACTTACTAAATGACGTTGGAGCTGGGGTGGAGCTCTGGGTGGTTGTCGTTTCTGTTGTGCTCGTTGTCTCTGAAGTAAATGGTGTTGTTGTTGATGATGGAACTGATGTTATTGTTGTACCAGGAGATGTAGATGTAGTGGTAGGTTGTGTTGCAGCTGTAATAAAACACAGATGCCCAGCATGGAAGGTACATGGAATTCAATGCTTTATTTTCAGTATTTATAAGAGGAGTGCATTGCTTGACGTACTATTATTTTTCCAATTTTCAACTTACAAATGGCGCAATAAATTCAATAAACCTGTTCTGAGATCCTTTGTGTGTCAGGAAGTCATGATGCACCTTTACAGGACTTTGGTTAGGCTGCATTTGGAGTACTGTGTACAGTTCTGGACCCAGTTCGAGGAAGGATGTGAAGACTTTTGAAAGTGTACAGAGGACGTTTACCAGAATGTCGTCTGGATTAGGTATTAGAAATATAGAAACAATGAAAATAGGTGCAGGGGTAGGCCATTCGGCCCTGCGAGCCAGCAGCGCTATTCAATATGATCATAGCTGATCATCCAAAATCAGTACCCCGTTCCGGCTTTTTCCCCACATCCCTTGATTCCCTTAGCCCTAAGAGCTGAATCTGACTCTCTCTTGAAAACATCCAGTGAATTGGCCTTCTGTGGCAAAGATTTCCACAGATACACCACCCTCTAACTCAAGATATCCTTCCTAAATAAACGTCCTTTAATTCTGTGGCTATGAGCTCAATTCCTTGACTGTTCCACTAGTGGAAACATCCTCTCCACATCCACTCTCTCCAAGCCTTTCACTATTCGGTATGTTTCAATGAGGTCCCCCCTCATTCTTCTGTACTCCAGTGAGTACAGGCCCAGTGCTGTCAAACGCTCATCATATGTTAACCCATTCATTCCTGGTAGATGTTGTTGTAGCTGTGATAAATCACAGATGCTCAGCATGGAATATATTTGAATTTTTTTTCACTATTTGAAGTCAGAGTATGTAGTTCAAAAATTATTGTTATTTTTATAAATTTCACCTTACAAATGGCTCAGGAGATTCAACAAACCTGGTCTGTAATATGTTGTTTGTCAGGAATTCACGATGCACCTTTACAGGACTTTGGTTAAACTGCATTTGGAGTACTGTTTACAGTCCTGGTCACCCTGTTAGAGGAAGGGCATGAAGGCTTTGAAAAGTGTACAGAGAAAGTTTACCAGAATGTTGCCTGGATTAGAAGGTATTTGCTACAGGGAGAGGTTTGTTTTGTCTGGATTGCCCGGTGTCGAGGGGAGACCTGACAGAAGTATATAAAATGATGAGAGACATAGATAGGGTAGACAGTCAGAACCTTTATCGCACGATTAAAATATCAAACACGAGAGGGCTTAGCTTAGAGGTGAGATGGCCCAAGTTTAAAGGTGATGTGCGGGACATTTTTTTTACACAGTGACGTGGCTGCCTGGGACGCTGTCAGGGGTAGTTATTGAGGCAGATATGATGGTGCCATTTAACAACCTGTGGAAAACCAAATGGACATGCCGGGAATGGAGGGATATTTATTACAAGGGAGACAGATAAGAGATTGTCTTTATATTTTATTCAACTTAGATATTGTGGGCAGAAGGGCCTATTCCTGTGCTGTTCTGTGCTCTGCTCATTGTTCTCTGTGCTGACTGTCTGTCATCTGGATGTTTCCAGTAGTTTCTGCTTTATATCCTGATTTCCAACATCAGTCCTAATTTGATTGATAAATATTCAAGCTTCAACTAGGACAGGAAATCCCATCGAGTTGATCTGTGTTGCTGTGTTACTGAGAGAGAGCGTGCACTTTACTAACAGACAAAGCTTTATGTACAAGGTACTTACTAAATGACGTTGGAGCTGGGGTGGAGCTCTGGGTGGTTGTCGTTTCTGTTGTGCTCGTTGTCTCTGAAGTAAATGGTGTTGTTGTTGATGATGGAACTGATGTTATTGTTGTACCAGGAGATGTAGATGTAGTGGTAGGTTGTGTTGTAGCTGTAATAAAACACAGATGCCCAGCATGGAAGGTACATGGAATTCAATGCTTTATTTTCAGTATTTATAAGAGGAGTGCATTGCTTGACGTACTATTATTTTTCCAATTTTCAATTTACAAATGGCGCAATAAATTCAATAAACCTGTTCTGAGATCCTTTGTGTGTCAGGAAGTCATGATGCACCTTTACAGGACTTTGGTTAGGCTGCATTTGGAGTACTGTGTACAGTTCTGGACCCAGTTCGAGGAAGGATGTGAAGACTTTTGAAAGTGTACAGAGGACGTTTACCAGAATGTCGTCTGGATTAGGTATTAGAAATATAGAAACAATGAAAATAGGTGCAGGGGTAGGCCATTCGGCCCTGCGAGCCAGCAGCGCTATTCAATATGATCATAGCTGATCATCCAAAATCAGTACCCCGTTCCGGCTTTTTCCCCACATCCCTTGATTCCCTTAGCCCTAAGAGCTGAATCTGACTCTCTCTTGAAAACATCCAGTGAATTGGCCTTCTGTGGCAAAGATTTCCACAGATACACCACCCTCTAACTCAAGATATCCTTCCTAAATAAACGTCCTTTAATTCTGTGGCTATGAGCTCAATTCCTTGACTGTTCCACTAGTGGAAACATCCTCTCCACATCCACTCTCTCCAAGCCTTTCACTATTCGGTATGTTTCAATGAGGTCCCCCCTCATTCTTCTGTACTCCAGTGAGTACAGGCCCAGTGCTGTCAAACGCTCATCATATGTTAACCCATTCATTCCTGGTAGATGTTGTTGTAGCTGTGATAAATCACAGATGCTCAGCATGGAATATATTTGAATTTTTTTTCACTATTTGAAGTCAGAGTATGTAGTTCAAAAATTATTGTTATTTTTATAAATTTCACCTTACAAATGGCTCAGGAGATTCAACAAACCTGGTCTGTAATATGTTGTTTGTCAGGAATTCACGATGCACCTTTACAGGACTTTGGTTAAACTGCATTTGGAGTACTGTTTACAGTCCTGGTCACCCTGTTAGAGGAAGGGCATGAAGGCTTTGAAAAGTGTACAGAGAAAGTTTACCAGAATGTTGCCTGGATTAGAAGGTATTTGCTACAGGGAGAGGTTTGTTTTGTCTGGATTGCCCGGTGTCGAGGGGAGACCTGACAGAAGTATATAAAATGATGAGAGACATAGATAGGGTAGACAGTCAGAACCTTTATCGCACGATTAAAATATCAAACACGAGAGGGCTTAGCTTAGAGGTGAGATGGCCCAAGTTTAAAGGTGATGTGCGGGACATTTTTTTTACACAGTGACGTGGCTGCCTGGGACGCTGTCAGGGGTAGTTATTGAGGCAGATATGATGGTGCCATTTAACAACCTGTGGAAAACCAAATGGACATGCCGGGAATGGAGGGATATTTATTACAAGGGAGACAGATAAGAGATTGTCTTTATATTTTATTCAACTTAGATATTGTGGGCAGAAGGGCCTATTCCTGTGCTGTTCTGTGCTCTGCTCATTGTTCTCTGTGCTGACTGTCTGTCATCTGGATGTTTCCAGTAGTTTCTGCTTTATATCCTGATTTCCAACATCAGTCCTAATTTGATTGATAAATATTCAAGCTTCAACTAGGACAGGAAATCCCATCGAGTTGATCTGTGTTGCTGTGTTACTGAGAGAGAGCGTGCACTTTACTAACAGACAAAGCTTTATGTACAAGGTACTTACTAAATGACGTTGGAGCTGGGGTGGAGCTCTGGGTGGTTGTCGTTTCTGTTGTGCTCGTTGTCTCTGAAGTAAATGGTGTTGTTGTTGATGATGGAACTGATGTTATTGTTGTACCAGGAGATGTAGATGTAGTGGTAGGTTGTGTTGTAGCTGTAATAAAACACAGATGCCCAGCATGGAAGGTACATGGAATTCAATGCTTTATTTTCAGTATTTATAAGAGGAGTGCATTGCTTGACGTACTATTATTTTTCCAATTTTCAATTTACAAATGGCGCAATAAATTCAATAAACCTGTTCTGAGATCCTTTGTGTGTCAGGAAGTCATGATGCACCTTTACAGGACTTTGGTTAGGCTGCATTTGGAGTACTGTGTACAGTTCTGGACCCAGTTTGAGGAAGGATGTGAAGACTTTGGAAAGTGTACAGAGGACGTTTACCAGAATGTCGTCTGGATTAGGTATTAGAAACATAGAAACAATGAAAATAGGTGCAGGGGTAGGCCATTCGGCCCTGCGAGCCAGCAGCGCTATTCAATATGATCATAGCTGATCATCCAAAATCAGTACCCCGTTCCGGCTTTTTCCCCACATCCCTTGATTCCCTTAGCCCTAAGAGCTGAATCTGACTCTCTCTTGAAAACATCCAGTGAATTGGCCTTCTGTGGCAAAGATTTCCACAGATACACCACCCTCTAACTCAAGATATCCTTCCTAAATAAACGTCCTTTAATTCTGTGGCTATGAGCTCAATTCCTAGACTGTTCCACTAGTGGAAACATCCTCTCCACATCCACTCTCTCCAAGCCTTTCACTATTCGGTATGTTTCAATGAGGTCCCCCCTCATTCTTCTGTACTCCAGTGAGTACAGGCCCAGTGCTGTCAAACGCTCATCATATGTTAACCCATTCATTCCTGGTAGATGTTGTTGTAGATGTGATAAATCACAGATGCTCAGCATGGAATATATTTGAATTTTTTTTCACTATTTGAATTCAGAGTATGTAGTTCAAAAATTATTGTTATTTTTATAAATTTCACCTTACAAATGGCTCAGGAGATTCAATAAACCTGGTCTGTAATATGTTGTTTGTCAGGAATTCATGATGCACCTTTACAGGACTTTGGTTAAACTGCATTTGGAGTACTGTTTACAGTCCTGGTCACCCTGTTAGAGGAAGGGCATGAAGGCTTTGAAAAGTGTACAGAGAAAGTTTACCAGAATGTTGCCTGGATTAGAAGGTATTTGCTACAGGGAGAGGTTTGTTTTGTCTGGATTGCCAGGTGTCGAGGGGAGACCTGACAGAAGTATATAAAATGATGAGAGACATAGATAGGGTAGACAGTCAGAACCTTTATCGCACGATTAAAATATCAAACACGAGAGGGCTTAGCTTAGAGGTGAGATGGCCCAAGTTTAAAGGTGATGTGCGGGACATTTTTTTTACACAGTGACGTGGCTGCCTGGGACGCTGTCAGGGGTAGTTATTGAGGCAGATATGATGGTGCCATTTAACAACCTGTGGAAAACCAAATGGACATGCCGGGAATGGAGGGATATTTATTACAAGGGAGACAGATAAGAGATTGTCTTTATATTTTATTCGACTTAGATATTGTGGGCAGAAGGGCCTATTCCTGTGCTGTTCTGTGCTCTGCTCATTGTTCTCTGTGCTGACTGTCATCTGGATGTTTCCAGTAGTTTCTGCTTTATATCCTGATTTCCAACATCAGTCCTAATTTGATTGATAAATATTCAAGCTTCAACTAGGACAGGAAATCCCATCGAGTTGATCTGTGTTGCTGTGTTACTGAGAGAGAGCGTGCACTTTACTAACAGACAAAGCTTTATGTACAAGGTACTTACTAAATGACGTTGGAGCTGGGGTGGAGCTCTGGGTGGTTGTCGTTTCTGTTGTGCTCGTTGTCTCTGAAGTGAATGGTGGTGTTGTTGATGATGGAACTGATGTTATTGTTGTACCAGGAGATGTAGATGTAGTGGTAGGTTGTGTTGTAGCTGTAATAAAACACAGATGCTCAGCATGGAAGGTACATGGAATTCAATGCTTTATTTTCAGTATTTTTAAGAGGAGTGCATTGCTTGACGTACTATTATTTTTCCAATTTTCAACTTACAAATGGCGCAATAAATTCAATAAACCTGTTCTGAGATCCTTTGTGTGTCAGGAAGTCATGATGCACCTTTACAGGACTTTGGTTAGGCTGCATTTGGAGTACTGTGTACAGTTCTGGACCCAGTTCGAGGAAGGATGTGAAGACTTTGGAAAGTGTACAGAGGACGTTTACCAGAATGTCATCTGGATTAGGTATTAGAAACATCGAAACAATGAAAATAGGTGCAGGGGTAGGCCATTCGGCCCTGCGAGCCAGCAGCGCTATTCAATATGATCATAGCTGATCATCCAAAATCAGTACCCCGTTCCGGCTTTTTCCCCACATCCCTTGATTCCCTTAGCCCTAAGAGCTGAATCTGACTCTCTCTTGAAAACATCCAGTGAATTGGCCTTCTGTGGCAAAGATTTCCACAGATACACCACCCTCTAACTCAAGATATCCTTCCTAAATAAACGTCCTTTAATTCTGTGGCTATGAGCTCAATTCCTAGACTGTTCCACTAGTGGAAACATCCTCTCCACATCCACTCTCTCCAAGCCTTTCACTATTCGGTATGTTTCAATGAGGTCCCCCCTCATTCTTCTGTACTCCAGTGAGTACAGGCCCAGTGCTGTCAAACGCTCATCATATGTTAACCCATTCATTCCCGGTAGATGTTGTTGTAGCTGTGATAAATCACAGATGCTCAGCATGGAATATATTTGAATTTTTTTTCACTATTTGCAGTTAGAGTATGTAGTTCAAAAATTATTGTTATTTTTATAAATTTCACCTTACAAATGGCTCAGGAGATTCAATAAACCTGGTCTGTAATATGTTGTTTGTCAGGAATTCACGATGCACCTTTACAGGACTTTGGTTAAACTGCATTTGGAGTACTGTTTACAGTCCTGGTCACCCTGTTAGAGGAAGGGCATGAAGGCTTTGAAAAGTGTACAGAGAAAGTTTACCAGAATGTTGCCTGGATTAGAAGGTATTTGCTACAGGGAGAGGTTTGTTTTGTCTGGATTGCCCGGTGTCGAGGGGAGACCTGACAGAAGTATATAAAATGATGAGAGACATAGATAGGGTAGACAGTCAGAACCTTTATCGCACGATTAAAATATCAAACACGAGAGGGCTTAGCTTAGAGGTGAGATGGCCCAAGTTTAAAGGTGATGTGCGGGACATTTTTTTTACACAATGGCGTGGCTGCCTGGGACGCTGTCAGGGGTATTGATTGAGGCAGATATGATGGTGCCATTTAACAACCTGTGGAAAACCAAATGGACATGCCGGGAATGGAGGGATATTTATTACAAGGGAGACAGATAAGAGATTGTCTTTATATTTTATTCGACTTAGATATTGTTGGCAGAAGGGCCTATTCCTGTGCTGTTCTGTGCTCTGCTCATTGTTCTCTGTGCTGACTGTCATCTGGATGTTTCCAGTAGTTTCTGCTTTATATCCTGATTTCCAACATCAGTCCTAATTTGATTGATAAATATTCAAGCTTCAACTAGGACAGGAAATCCCATCGAGTTGATCTGTGTTGCTGTGTTACTGAGAGAGAGCGTGCACTTTACTAACAGACAAAGCTTTATGTACAAGGTACTTACTAAATGACGTTGGAGCTGGGGTGGAGCTCTGGGTGGTTGTCGTTTCTGTTGTGCTCGTTGTCTCTGAAGTGAATGGTGTTGTTGTTGATGATGGAACTGATGTTATTGTTGTACCAGGAGATGTAGATGTAGTGGTAGGTTGTGTTGTAGCTGTAATAAAACACAGATGCTCAGCATGGAAGGTACATGGAATTCAATGCTTTATTTTCAGTATTTTTAAGAGGAGTGCATTGCTTGACGTACTATTATTTTTCCAATTTTCAACTTACAAATGGCGCAATAAATTCAATAAACCTGTTCTGAGATCCTTTGTGTGTCAGGAAGTCATGATGCACCTTTACAGGACTTTGGTTAGGCTGCATTTGGAGTACTGTGTACAGTTCTGGACCCAGTTCGAGGAAGGATGTGAAGACTTTGGAAAGTGTACAGAGGAAGTTTACCAGAATGTCGTCTGGATTAGGTATTAGAAACATAGAAACAATGAAAATAGGTGCAGGGGTAGGCCATTCGGCCCTGCGAGCCAGCAGCGCTATTCAATATGATCATAGCTGATCATCCAAAATCAGTACCCCGTTCCGGCTTTTTCCCCACATCCCTTGATTCCCTTAGCCCTAAGAGCTGAATCTGACTCTCTCTTGAAAACATCCAGTGAATTGGCCTTCTGTGGCAAAGATTTCCACAGATACACCACCCTCTAACTCAAGATATCCTTCCTAAATAAACGTCCTTTAATTCTGTGGCTATGAGCTCAATTCCTAGACTGTTCCACTAGTGGAAACATCCTCTCCACATCCACTCTCTCCAAGCCTTTCACTATTCGGTATGTTTCAATGAGGTCCCCCCTCATTCTTCTGTACTCCAGTGAGTACAGGCCCAGTGCTGTCAAACGCTCATCATATGTTAACCCATTCATTCCTGGTAGATGTTGTTGTAGCTGTGATAAATCACAGATGCTCAGCATGGAATATATTTGATTTTCTTTTCACTATTTGCAGTTAGAGTATGTAGTTCAAAAATTATTGTTATTTTTTATAAATTTCACCTTACAAATGGCTCAGGATATTCAATAAACCTGGTCTGTAATATGTTGTTTGTCAGGAATTCACGATGCACCTTTACAGGACTTTGGTTAAACTGCATTTGGAGTACTGTTTACAGTCCTGGTCACCCTGTTAGAGGAAGGGCATGAAGGCTTTGAAAAGTGTACAGAGAAAGTTTACCAGAATGTTGCCTGGATTAGAAGGTATTTGCTACAGGGAGAGGTTTGTTTTGTCTGGATTGCCCGGTGTCGAGGGGAGACCTGACAGAAGTATATAAAATGATGAGAGACATAGATAGGATAGACAGTCAGAACCTTTATCGCACGATTAAAATATCAAACACGAGAGGGCTTAGCTTAGAGGTGAGATGGCCCAAGTTTAAAGGTGATGTGCGGGACATTTTTTTTACACAGTGACGTGGCTGCCTGGGACGCTGTCAGGGATAGTTATTGAGGCAGATATGATGGTGCCATTTAACAACCTGTGGAAAACCAAATGGACATGCCGGGAATGGAGGGATATTTATTACAAGGGAGACAGATAACAGATTGTCTTTATATTTTATTCGACTTAGATATTGTGGGCAGAAGGACCTATTCCTGTGCTGTTCTGTGCTCTGCTCATTGTTCTCTGTGCTGACTGTCATCTGGATGTTTCCAGTAGTTTCTGCTTTATATCCTGATTTCCAACATCAGTCCTAATTTGATTGATAAATATTCAAGCTTCAACTAGGACAGGAAATCCCATCGAGTTGATCTGTGTTGCTGTGTTACTGAGAGAGAGCGTGCACTTTACTAACAGACAAAGCTTTATGTACAAGGTACTTACTAAATGACGTTGGAGCTGGGGTGGAGCTCTGGGTGGTTGTCGTTTCTGTTGTGCTCGTTGTCTCTGAAGTGAATGGTGTTGTTGTTGATGATGGAACTGATGTTATTGTTGTACCAGGAGATGTAGATGTAGTGGTAGGTTGTGTTGTAGCTGTAATAAAACACAGATGCTCAGCATGGAAGGTACATGGAATTCAATGCTTTATTTTCAGTATTTTCTTTTTTTTTTTTTTTTTTTTTGAAAAGCATATGTACAAATCGAAATTAAAAAAAACACATTTGTTACAAAGTTCTTACATAGCTTCAATTTTTAAATTTTTGAAGAGAGAAAGTAAAAATAAAAATATAAAACTATAAAGTTGGGAAGAGAGAGTAAGAGGGTTAAAAAAAAAAAAGGATCTAACAATAAAAATTAACGGGAGTAGATCCGGGAGACAAAAACCACAGCTGTACATCCAACCCCCAACTCAAGTTTCAACTTTTTATTTAAATTTTTTGTTTTTAGTTTAGTCCTGTGCCAAACCCATTTACTTTTCTAAAAATTCAATAAATGGAGACCATATTTTTTTTAATAACTCAGGTTTGTCGATTAAGGCAAACCTTATTTTTTCCAAATGCAGGGTCTCTGTCATTTCCATAGTCCACATTTTAATTGTGGGGGTTATTGGTTTTTTCCAAAATTTAAGTATTAGTTTTTTCGCAGTTATTAGACTGTAATCAAGAAAATGTACCTGACTTACTGTAAAATTTGTAGTATGTTCTGATAATCCTAATATAATTAATTTTGGGTCCATATCTAATTTTTTATTAATAACTTTAGAAACTATTTAAAAAATCTCCAACCAGAAGTTTTGCATTTTTATACAAGTTACGAAAATATGAGTTAAATTAGCTTCTTGAAATTGACATTTATCACACATAGGAGAGATACTAGGAAAAATCCTATTTAATTTCGTCTTCGAATAATGTAATCTATGTATTATTTTAAATTGTATTAAGGAATGTCTAGTATTCAATGAACATTGATGTATATGTTGTAAACTTTCATCCCATATATCTTGCATTATAAATTGATTCAATTCGTCCTCCCATGCTCGTCTATAAGATTCTGATGACGGAATGTCAATGTCAAGGAGAATATTGTAAATAAAAGATATTAATTTATTTGAGTTATAATGTCGATTCAGGCATACATCAAGTGTTTCTGGACCTCTAAACTTATATTCTTGCATGTGTGATTTTACACAATCTCTAAGTTGTAAATATCTAAAATAATTATTAACATGTAATCCGTACTTCTGCTGTAACTCCTGAAACGAAAGAAAAGTTCCCTTATGATAAAGATCTCCCACCCTTTTGATTCCATAACTTTTCCATTGAGCAAAGCCTCTATCTAAGACAGACGGTTTAAAAGAAGGATTATTCGCAATAGGAAGGAAAACAGATAATTTACTCAATTTTAACGTAAGCTTTAATTGTTTCCAGGTACGGATAACACTATGTATAATGGGATTACCTCCATATGTTTTTTTATTTAAATTTATTGGAGCTAAGAGGATCGCACCAATATCGAATGGTAAACAATCCTCTTTCTCCATCTTTAACCAATCCGGTTGTTGATCAGAATCATCCAACCAGCAGGTTATATTTTTAATATTAACCGCCCAATAATAAAATAAAAAGTTAGGTAAAGCAATTCCTCCATTAATTTTAGACTTACATAAGTGTCTTTTATTTATTCTATGAGTCTTGTAGTCCCAAATAAAATTAGTAACAATTGAATCAATTTTTTTTAAAAACTTTTTTGGAAGGTAGATCGGAATTGCTTGAAATAAGTATAGTAGCTGTGGAAGAAAGATCATCTTTATAGCATTACTACGACCAACTAATGATATAGGAAGTGTTTTCCAAAATTGGATATTTCTGTGTAATTTAGCAAGTAAAGGAGGAAAATTTGATTTAAATAAAGAAGTATATTTCCTAGTCACGTAAATTCCAAGATATTTAAACTTTTCATAGGCAATTTTAAAAGGAAATTGTTGAAGTATGGCCGGATTATGCTCCATTATTGGCATAATTTCACTTTTATACCAGTTAATTCTATAACCTGAAAATGAACCAAATTGAGTTATGAGATTTAATAAATTCGGAATGCTAATTTCTGGCTTTGTAATATATATTAATACATCATCCGCATATAAAGAAATTTTATTGGTTGTATGTTTAGTGTTGTAGCCATAAATATCTGAATTTGATCTAATACTCTCAGCAAGTGGTTCTATAATAAGGGCAAATAAAAGTGGTGATAGTGGACATCCTTGTCTACAACCCCTAGCTAAATGAAATTTAGATGACAGCATTTGATTAGTTAATATTCTAGCTGTTGGGGATGTATATAAAAGTTTCACCCATGCACAAAAATTTTCACCTAGTTGAAATTTTTCCATCACTGAGAAAAGATAGGGCCATTCTACTTGATCAAATGCTTTTTCAGCATCTAGCGAGATGATTGCTAAATCTTCATTTAATAGTCTATTTGAATAAATTATATTAAACAAGCGTCTCAAGTTGAAAAATGAATATCGTTTGGCTATAAAGCCTGATTGATCGGGGTGTATCAATTTGTCTATAACTAGACTTAATCTCTGAGCTAAGATTTTCGCTAATATCTTCTGATCAGTATTTAAAAGAGCTATCGCCCTATACGAACCAGGGTCTTCAGAATCCTTATCTTTTTTAGGAATGAGGATTATTGTTGATTCAGTCAGAGTTTGTGGCAATCTCTGTTGTTTAAAGGCGTGACTATATACAGTTTGCAAACGTGGAGAGATCAAACCACTGAATTTTTTATAAAATTCATTATTTAAGCCATCAGGGCCAGGAGTCTTCCCATTTTTCATGGATTTAATAGTCTCTTCAACGTCTTTCATAGTTATTTCTGCGCCCAGTAAATTTCTATCACTCACATTCAAACCAGGAAGGTTACATTCCTGCAAAAACTTTTGCATCTGCGCAGAAGTATCTGTTATTTTTGATGAATATAATGACTGATAAAATTGCAAAAATCTCTGATTAATATCCTTAGGTAGTTTAAGCAAATCTCCATTTTCTGATCTAATTTTATGAATTGTAGAATCATCTTCTAATTTACGGAGTTGACGTGCTAGCAATTTCTGTGGTTTATCTCCAAATTCAAAATGTTTTTGTTTAGTATATTGAAAAAGCCTTAAAATATGAGCTGAAAGGATATAATTTAACTTATATTTGAGAACTGCAATTTTATTATGTATTTCAATAGAGGGAGCGATGGCATTTGTTATGTCTAACTGTCTTATCTGACTTTCCAGGTCATTCTGTTCAGCTCGGTTCTTCTTGTTTTGAGACGCTTGAAAAGCAATAATACATCCTCTCACAAACGCTTTAAATGTTTCCCAAAGCAGGGACGCAGGTGTTTCAGGAAGGTCATTTGCGTTAAAAAAAATCTCAAATTGCGATTTAAGATAGTCATAACATGCTTTTTCATTTAAGATTTGCGGATTAAATCTCCAATTAGTCTGTTTCCCCGTTACTCCATGGAGTTTTACCCTAAATGTTAAAGGGGCATGATCGGATATAATAATATTATGATATTTTGAATTATACGTATAAGGAATAAGTTTGGAGTCCACCAAGAAATAATCAATTCTTGAATAAGTTTTATGCACAGGTGAATAAAATGAATACTCTCGGCCTGAAGGATTATCAATCCTCCAAACATCTTTTATATTTGCATTATTTATATAAGAGTTTAATAATTCACACGACTTGGATTTTGTTTTCCTTTGAGTTGAAGATCTATCCAAATAAGGATCTAATGTACAATTTAAATCTCCTCCAATTATCAAGTTATATTGTCCAAATTCTGGAATGGTATTAAATATTTTTTTTTTAAATAACGGATTATCAAAATTTGGTGCGTAGACATTCACCAATATCAATTTTGTAGAATATAGTTCTCCCACTAATATAACATATCTACCTTCAGTGTCGACTATAGAGGAAGTATTTATAAATGGTACACCCTTACGAATTAAAATAGCAACACCTCTTGATTTAAAGGGAAACGATGAGTGAAATACTTTATCAATCCATTTGCCTTTCAGTCTATTATGTGCTACATTTTTTAGATGAGTTTCCTGAAGGAACATTATGTCTGCATCAATAGATTTTAAATGTGAAAGTACTTTACCTCTTTTAATTGGTTCATTAACACCCTTGACATTCCAACTACAAAATGTAATACCTTTAACCCCTGTTTTCCTAATAGAATCTTGCATCTTAACCGATAAATGGTCTATAATAAAGCAAATGGTCTGGCACCCGGACTACAACATTTTTCTTGAATGAGGGGTGGATGATCTTTTGTACAGCGTAGAGTGCCTCCCGGAAATATCTCCCAAAAGTATATAATTTCTGAAAAATGACATGATAATAAAAGTTAAATCTAAAAAAAAAATCAATATATAAAAGGTTAAAAGAGTGCAGGAAAAAAGAAGAGACAACTAAAACTACAACTACAATTAGTGCAGTTAGTGTTAGCCACCCTAAGGTGGCAAAAAATCTAAGGACTTCCGTGAGATGTAAAAAAAAATTAATACTAGCTCCGTTTTTTAACACAGTTATTTTTTTTTCCGGTTTTAAAATATATATATTTTTAGAAGCAAGGGGAAATAAACAGGACAGGCCCAAAGGAATTTAATCCAAAATAGGCCAGTTTTCCCCCCTAGGGTGTATTAGTTAAATGTTAAAAGTAAAATTTACATGAGTCAAGTGTTACTTGAACTTCTTATTGGTAGTGATTAATAATATTTTTTTATTAATAGTAGTTAATAAAGATTAATAGTCATATAGCTTATTCACTGGTCTTGGAACTTTAAATTATAACGCCTTATAGCCCAATCAGTTCTCTGCCAGTGATTACAGCCGTGGAGTGGTATTCATCCCTTCAGCGAGTTTTCAATCTCTCGGGCGAATTCGAATGCTTTATTGTGATCAGTATAAAAGGTTTCTGTCTGCTTGTAGGTGACTCGCAGTTTGGCCGGGTACAACATTCCGAATCTGAGCGATGGGATCTTCCTCAGAATTGATCTTGTCTCATTAAAAAGTGCTCTTTTCTTAACCACCTCAGCAGGATAATCTCTAAAAATACGGATATTGTCGCCTTGGAATGATAAGTTTCTGTTGATAGCGATTCTCGACAGAATATCTTCTAAGACGTGAGAGTAGTGTACCTTTAATATCAGATGCCTTGGGGGAGCGCCAGCAGCTGCCCAGCATGGAAGGTACATGGAATTCAATGCTTTATTTTCAGTATTTCTAAGAGGAGTGCATTGCTTGACGTACTATTAATTTTCCAATTTTCAACTTACAAATGGCGCAATAAATTCAATAAACCTGTTCTGAGATCCTTTGTGTGTCAGGAAGTCATGATGCACCTTTACAGGACTTTGGTTAGGCTGCATTTGGAGTACTGTGTACAGTTCTGGACCCAGTTCGAGGAAGGATGTGAAGACTTTGGAAAGTGTACAGAGGACGTTTACCAGAATGTCGTCTGGATTAGGTATTAGAAACATAGAAACAATGAAAATAGGTGCAGGGGTAGGCCATTCGGCCCTGCGAGCCAGCAGCGCTATTTAATATGATCATAGCTGATCATCCAAAATCAGTACCCCGTTCCGGCTTTTTCCCCACATCCCTTGATTCCCTTAGCCTTAAGAGCTGAATCTGACTCTCTCTTGAAAACATCCAGTGAGTTGGCCTTCTGTGGCAAAGATTTCCACAGATACACCACCCTCTAACTCAAGATATCCTTCCTAAATAAACGTCCTTTAATTCTGTGGCTATGAGCTCAATTCCTAGACTGTTCCACTAGTGGAAACATCCTCTCCACATCCACTCTCTCCAAGCCTTTCACTATTCGGTATGTTTCAATGAGGTCCCCCCTCATTCTTCTGTACTCCAGTGAGTACAGGCCCAGTGCTGTCAAACGCTCATCATATGTTAACCCATTCATTCCTGGTAGATGTTGTTGTAGCTGTGATAAATCACAGATGCTCAGCATGGAATATATTTGATTTTTTTTTCACTATTTGCAGTTAGAGTATGTAGTTCAAAAATTATTGTTATTTTTTATAAATTTCACCTTACAAATGGCTCAGGAGATTCAATAAACCTGGTCTGTAATATGTTGTTTGTCAGGAATTCACGAGGCACCTTTACAGGACTTTGGTTAAACTGCATTTGGAGTACTGTTTACAGTCCTGGTCACCCTGTTAGAGGAAGGGCATGAAGGCTTTGAAAAGTGTACAGAGAAAGTTTACCAGAATGTTGCCTGGATTAGAAGGTATTTGCTACAGGGAGAGGTTTGTTTTGTCTGGATTGCCCGGTGTCGAGGGGAGACCTGACAGAAGTATATAAAATGATGAGAGACATAGATAGGGTAGACAGTCGGAACCTTTATCGCACGATTAAAATATCAAACACGAGAGGGCTTAGCTTAGAGGTGAGATGGCCCAAGTTTAAAGGTGATGTGCGGGACATTTTTTTTACACAGTGACGTGGCTGCCTGGGACGCTGTCAGGGGTAGTTATTGAGGCAGATATGATGGTGCCATTTAACAACCTGTGGAAAACCAAATGGACATGCCGGGAATGGAGGGATATTTATTACAAGGGAGACAGATAACAGATTGTCTTTATATTTTATTCGACTTAGGTATTGTGGGCAGAAAGGCCTATTCCTGTGCTGTTCTGTGCTCTGCTCATTGTTCTCTGTGCTGACTGTCATCTGGATGTTTCCAGTAGTTTCTGCTTTATATCCTGATTTCCAACATCAGTCCTAATTTGATTGATAAATATTCAAGCTTCAACTAGGACAGGAAATCCCATCGAGTTGATCTGTATTGCTGTGTTACTGAGAGAGAGCGTGCACTTTACTAACAGACAAAGCTTTATGTACAAGGTACTTACTAAATGACGTTGGAGCTGGGGTGGAGCTCTGGGTGGTTGTCGTTTCTGTTGTGCTCGTTGTCTCTGAAGTGAATGGTGTTGTTGTTGATGATGGAACTGATGTTATTGTTGTACCAGGAGATGTAGATGTAGTGGTAGGTTGTGCTGTAGCTGTAATAAAACACAGATGCTCAGCATGGAAGGTACATGGAATTCAATGCTTTATTTTCAGTATTTTTAAGAGGAGTGCATTGCTTGACGTACTATTATTTTTCCAATTTTCAACTTACAAATGGCGCAATAAATTCAATAAACCTGTTCTGAGATCCTTTGTGTGTCAGGAAGTCATGATGCACCTTTACAGGACTTTGGTTAGGCTGCATTTGGAGTACTGTGTACAGTTCTGGACCCAGTTCGAGGAAGGATGTGAAGACTTTGGAAAGTGTACAGAGGACGTTTACAAGAATGTCGTCTGGATTAGGTATTAGAAACATAGAAACAATGAAAATAGGTGCAGGGGTAGGCCATTCGGCCCTGCGAGCCAGCAGCGCTATTCAATATGATCATAGCTGATCATCCAAAATCAGTACCCCGTTCCAGCTTTTTCCCCACATCCCTTGATTCCCTTAGCCCTAAGAGCTGAATCTGACTCTCTCTTGAAAACATCCAGTGAATTGGCCTTCGGTGGCAAAGATTTCCACAGATACACCACCCTCTAACTCAAGATATCCTTCCGAAATAAACGTCCTTTAATTCTGTGGCTATGAGCTCAATTCCTAGACTGTTCCACTAGTGGAAACATCCTCTCCACATCCACTCTCTCCAAGCCTTTCACTATTCGGTATGTTTCAATGAGGTCCCCCCTCATTCTTCTGTACTCCAGTGAGTACAGGCCCAGTGCTGTCAAACGCTCATCATATGTTAACCCATTCATTCCTGGTAGATGTTGTTGTAGCTGTGATAAATCACAGATGCTCAGCATGGAATATATTTGATTTTTTTTTCACTATTTGCAGTTAGAGTATGTAGTTCAAAAATTATTGTTATTTTTATAAATTTCACCTTACAAATGGCTCAGGAGATTCAATAAACCTGGTCTGTAATATGTTGTTTGTCAGGAATTCACGATGCACCTTTACAGGACTTTGGTTAAACTGCATTTGGAGTACTGTTTACAGTCCTGGTCACCCTGTTAGAGGAAGGGCATGAAGGCTTTGAAAAGTGTACAGAGAAAGTTTACCAGAATGTTGCCTGGATTAGAAGGTATTTGCTACAGGGAGAGGTTTGTTTTGTCTGGATTGCCCGGTGTCGAGGGGAGACCTGACAGAAGTATATAAAATGATGAGAGACATAGATAGGGTAGACAGTCAGAACCTTTATCGCACGATTAAAATATCAAACACGAGAGGGCTTAGCTTAGAGGTGAGATGGCCCAAGTTTAAAGGTGATGTGCGGGACATTTTTTTTACACAGTGACGTGGCTGCCTGGGACGCTGTCAGGGGTAGTTATTGAGGCAGATATGATGGTGCCATTTAACAACCTGTGGAAAACCAAATGGACATGCCGGGAATGGAGGGATATTTATTACAAGGGAGACAGATAAGAGATTGTCTTTATATTTTATTCGACTTAGATATTGTTGGCAGAAGGGCCTATTCCTGTGCTGTTCTGTGCTCTGCTCATTGTTCTCTGTGCTGACTGTCATCTGGATGTTTCCAGTAGTTTCTGCTTTATATCCTGATTTCCAACATCAGTCCTAATTTGATTGATAAATATTCAAGCTTCAACTAGGACAGGAAATCCCATCGAGTTGATCTGTGTTGCTGTGTTACTGAGAGAGAGCGTGCACTTTACTAACAGACAAAGCTTTATGTACAAGGTACTTACTAAATGACGTTGGAGCTGGGGTGGAGCTCTGGGTGGTTGTCGTTTCTGTTGTGCTCGTTGTCTCTGAAGTGAATGGTGTTGTTGTTGATGATGGAACTGATGTTATTGTTGTACCAGGAGATGTAGATGTAGTGGTAGGTTGTGTTGTAGCTGTAATAAAACACAGATGCTCAGCATGGAAGGTACATGGAATTCAATGCTTTATTTTCAGTATTTCTAAGAGGAGTGCATTGCTTGACGTACTATTATTTTTCCAATTTTCAACTTACAAATGGCGCAATAAATTCAATAAACCTGTTCTGAGATCCTTTGTGTGTCAGGAAGTCATGATGCACCTTTACAGGACTTTGGTTAGGCTGCATTTGGAGTACTGTGTACAGTTCTGGACCCAGTTCGAGGAAGGATGTGAAGACTTTGGAAAGTGTACAGAGGACGTTTACCAGAATGTTGTCTGGATTAGGTATTAGAAACATAGAAACAATGAAAATAGGTGCAGGGGTAGGCCATTCGGCCCTGCGAGCCAGCAGCGCTATTCAATATGATCATAGCTGATCATCCAAAATCAGTACCCCGTTCCGGCTTTTTCCCCACATCCCTTGATTCCCTTAGCCTTAAGAGCTGAATCTGACTCTCTCTTGAAAACATCCAGTGAATTGGCCTTCTGTGGCAAAGATTTCCACAGATACACCACCCTCTAACTCAAGATATCCTTCCTAAATAAACGTCCTTTAATTCTGTGGCTATGAGCTCAATTCCTAGACTGTTCCACTAGTGGAAACATCCTCTCCACAGCTGTTGTAGCTGTGATAAATCACAGATGCTCAGCATGGAATATATTTGAATTTTACCAGAATGTTTACCAGAATGTTGCCTGGATTAGAAGGTATTTGCTACAGGGAGAGGTTTGTTTTGTCTGGATTGCCCGGTGTCGAGGGGAGACCTGACAGAAGTATATAAAATGATGAGAGACATAGATAGGGTAGACAGTCAGAACCTTTATCGCACGATTAAAATATCAAACACGAGAGGGCTTAGCTTAGAGGTGAGATGGCCCAAGTTTAAAGGTGATGTGCGGGACATTTTTTTTACACAGTGACGTGGCTGCCTGGGACGCTGTCAGGGGTAGTTATTGAGGCAGATATGATGGTGCCATTTAACAACCTGTGGAAAACCAAATGGACATGCCGGGAATGGAGGGATATTTATTACAAGGGAGACAGATAAGAGATTGTCTTTATATTTTATTCGACTTAGATATTGTTGGCAGAAGGGCCTATTCCTGTGCTGTTCTGTGCTCTGCTCATTGTTCTCTGTGCTGACTGTCATCTGGATGTTTCCAGTAGTTTCTGCTTTATATCCTGATTTCCAACATCAGTCCTAATTTGATTGATAAATATTCAAGCTTCAACTAGGACAGGAAATCCCATCGAGTTGATCTGTGTTGCTGTGTTACTGAGAGAGAGCGTGCACTTTACTAACAGACAAAGCTTTATGTACAAGGTACTTACTAAATGACGTTGGAGCTGGGGTGGAGCTCTGGGTGGTTGTCGTTTCTGTTGTGCTCGTTGTCTCTGAAGTGAATGGTGTTGTTGTTGATGATGGAACTGATGTTATTGTTGTACCAGGAGATGTAGATGTAGTGGTAGGTTGTGTTGTAGCTGTAATAAAACACAGATGCTCAGCATGGAAGGTACATGGAATTCAATGCTTTATTTTCAGTATTTCTAAGAGGAGTGCATTGCTTGACGTACTATTATTTTTCCAATTTTCAACTTACAAATGGCGCAATAAATTCAATAAACCTGTTCTGAGATCCTTTGTGTGTCAGGAAGTCATGATGCACCTTTACAGGACTTTGGTTAGGCTGCATTTGGAGTACTGTGTACAGTTCTGGACCCAGTTCGAGGAAGGATGTGAAGACTTTGGAAAGTGTACAGAGGACGTTTACCAGAATGTTGTCTGGATTAGGTATTAGAAACATAGAAACAATGAAAATAGGTGCAGGGGTAGGCCATTCGGCCCTGCGAGCCAGCAGCGCTATTCAATATGATCATAGCTGATCATCCAAAATCAGTACCCCGTTCCGGCTTTTTCCCCACATCCCTTGATTCCCTTAGCCTTAAGAGCTGAATCTGACTCTCTCTTGAAAACATCCAGTGAATTGGCCTTCTGTGGCAAAGATTTCCACAGATACACCACCCTCTAACTCAAGATATCCTTCCTAAATAAACGTCCTTTAATTCTGTGGCTATGAGCTCAATTCCTAGACTGTTCCACTAGTGGAAACATCCTCTCCACAGCTGTTGTAGCTGTGATAAATCACAGATGCTCAGCATGGAATATATTTGAATTTTACCAGAATGTTTACCAGAATGTTGCCTGGATTAGAAGGTATTTGCTACAGGGAGAGGTTTGTTTTGTCTGGATTGCCCGGTGTCGAGGGGAGACCTGACAGAAGTATATAAAATGATGAGAGACATAGATAGGGTAGACAGTCAGAACCTTTATCGCACGATTAAAATATCAAACACGAGAGGGCTTAGCTTAGAGGTGAGATGGCCCAAGTTTAAAGGTGATGTGCGGGACATTTTTTTTACACAGTGACGTGGCTGCCTGGGACGCTGTCAGGGGTAGTTATTGAGGCAGATATGATGGTGCCATTTAACAACCTGTGGAAAACCAAATGGACATGCCGGGAATGGAGGGATATTTATTACAAGGGAGACAGATAACAGATTGTCTTTATATTTTATTCGACTTAGGTATTGTGGGCAGAAAGGCCTATTCCTGTGCTGTTCTGTGCTCTGCTCATTGTTCTCTGTGCTGACTGTCATCTGGATGTTTCCAGTAGTTTCTGCTTTATATCCTGATTTCCAACATCAGTCCTAATTTGATTGATAAATATTCAAGCTTCAACTAGGACAGGAAATCCCATCGAGTTGATCTGTATTGCTGTGTTACTGAGAGAGAGCGTGCACTTTACTAACAGACAAAGCTTTATGTACAAGGTACTTACTAAATGACGTTGGAGCTGGGGTGAAGCTCTGGGTGGTTGTCGTTTCTGTTGTGCTCGTTGTCTCTGAAGTGAATGGTGTTGTTGTTGATGATGGAACTGATGTTATTGTTGTACCAGGAGATGTAGATGTAGTGGTAGGTTGTGCTGTAGCTGCAATAAAACACAGATGCTCAGCATGGCAGGTACATGGAATTCAATGCTTTATTTTCAGTATTTTTAAGAGGAGTGCATTGCTTGACGTACTATTATTTTTCCAATTTTCAACTTACAAATGGCGCAATAAATTCAATAAACCTGTTCTGAGATCCTTTGTGTGTCAGGAAGTCATGATGCACCTTTACAGGACTTTGGTTAGGCTGCATTTGGAGTACTGTGTACAGTTCTGGACCCAGTTCGAGGAAGGATGTGAAGACTTTGGAAAGTGTACAGAGGACGTTTACCAGAATGTCGTCTGGATTAGGTATTAGAAACATAGAAACAATGAAAATAGGTGCAGGGGTAGGCCATTCGGCCCTGCGAGCCAACAGCGCTATTCAATATGATCATAGCTGATCATCCAAAATCAGTACCCCGTTCCGGCTTTTTCCCCACATCCCTTGATTCCCTTAGCAGATATGATGGAGCCATTTAACAACCTGTGGAAAACCAAATGGACATGCCGGGATATTTATTACAAGGGAGACAGATAAGAGATTGTCTTTGTATTTTATTCGACTTAGATATTGTGGGCAGCAATCAGCAGCAGCAGCAGCAGCAATCAGCAGCAGCAGCAGCAATCAGCAGCAGCAGCAGCAGCAATCAGCAGCAGCAGCAGCAGCAATCAGCAGCAGCAGCAATCAGCAGCAGCAGCAATCAGTAGCAGCAGCAATCAGCAGCAGCAGCAAGCAGCAGCAATCAGCAGCATCAGCAGCAGCAGCAGCAAACAGCAGCAGCAATCAGCAGCAGCAGCAGCAATCAGCAGCAGCAGCAGCAATCAGCAGCAGCAATCCGCAGCAGCAGCAGCAATCCGCAGCAGCAGCAGCAACCCGCAGCAGCAGCAGCAATCCGCAGCAGCAGCAGCAATCCGCAGCAGCAGCAGCAATCAGCAGCAGCAGCAGCAGCAAGCAGCAGCAGCAGCAGCAGCAATCAGCAGCAGCAGCAGCAGCAATCAGCAGCAGCAGCAGCAGCAATCAGCAGCAGCAGCAGCAGCAGCAATCAGCAGCAGCAGCAGCAGCAATCAGCAGCAGCAGCAGCAATCAGCAGCAGCAGCAATCAGCAGCAGCAGCAATCAGTAGCAGCAGCAATCAGCAGCAGCAGCAATCAGCAGCATCAGCAGCAGCAGCAAACAGCAGCAGCAATCAGCAGCAGCAGCAGCAATCAGCAGCAGCAGCAGCAATCAGCAGCAGCAATCCGCAGCAGCAGCAGCAATCCGCAGCAGCAGCAGCAACCCGCAGCAGCAGCAGCAATCCGCAGCAGCAGCAGCAATCCGCAGCAGCAGCAGCAATCAGCAGCAGCAGCAGCAGCAGCAGCAATCAGCAGCAGCAGCAGCAGCAATCAGCAGCAGCAGCAGCAGCAATCAGCAGCAGCAGCAGCAGCAATCAGCAGCAGCAGCAGCAGCAATCAGCAGCAGCAGCAGCAGCAATCAGCAGCAGCAGCAGCAATCAGCAGCAGCAGCAGCAATCAGCAGCAGCAGCAGCAATCAGCAGCAGCTTGGGAAGTATTGTGTGGAGATAGTAAGGAGTAAGACCTGTGTGATCTTCCGGACAAGTTTCGATCGCCTAGCTTGGGGTCGGAGAGGAATTTCCCGGATTTTTTTTCACAAATTGGCCTGGGTTTTTAATCCGTTTTTTCGCCTCTCCCTGGAGATCACTCAGTTCTTTTGGGTGGGCGGTTGGAGCGGGTGGAGCAGCGGGTGGAGCAGCGCCTGGGCGGTAGGTTTAGTAACCGAGCACGGGGCTTTGTTTGGAGAGTATGAGTGCCAGGGCAGTTTATTGTTCTGGGTGTCGGATGTGGGGAATCTGGGAGTCTGATATTCTTCCAGACATCCACATCTGCGCCAGGTGCGATGAGATGGGGCTCCTAAGGGACCGTATTAGGAACCTGGAGCGGCAGATTGATGACCTCCGTCTGGTTAGGGAGAGTGAGGAGGTTATAGAGAGGAGTTATAAAGAGGTGGTCACTCCAAGACCACGGGAGGTAGACAAATGGGTCACGGTAAGGGGGGGCAAGGAGCAGAGGCAGGGTCTAGAGAGTACCCCAGTGGATGTACCCCCGGTAATAAATACTCCTGTTTAGGTGTTGTTGGGGAGTATAGCCTACCTGGGGGCAGCGACGGCGCCCGGGCCTCTGGCACGGAGTCCGGCCCTGTTGCTCAGAAGGGTAGGGAAAGGAAGAGGAGAGCGATAGTGATAGGGGACTCTATAGTGAGGGGGTCAGATAGGCGATTCTGTGGACGCAGTCGGGAGACCCGGATGGTGGTTTGCCTCCCTGGTGCCGGTGTCCAGGATGTGTCTGAGCATGTCCAGGATATCCTGAAAGGGGAGGGAGAGGAGCCAGAGGTCGTGGTACATATAGGTACCAACAATATAGGTAGGATAAGGGAAGAGGTCCTGAAAGGAGAATTTAGGGGGCTAGGAAGAGAGTTAAAAAAAGGACTAGGTAGAGGATTGACGTGTAGGACATCTAAGGTTGTAATCTCTGGATTACTCCCTGTGCCACGAGCTAGTGAGTATAGAAATAGGAGGATAGAGCAGTTTAATGTGTGGCTCAGGAGTTGGAGCAGGGGGGAGGGATTCGTTTTTCTGGATAATTGGGCCTGTTTCTGGGAACTGTATAGGCCGGACGGTCTCCACCTTAACCAGAGGGGGACCAATATCCTGGCGGGGAGGTTTGCTAGCACTGTTGGGGAGGGTTTAAACTAATTTGGCAGGGGGTTGGGATACAGCATGGAGCTAGTGTAAGGGGTGAGGAGAAGGAAAATATAGAGGAAAAAACTGGTCAGATTGGGAGGCAGAACAAGAATGCCCCAGCACAATGGGGTAGGGCAAGTCTGAACGGCATTTATTTTAATGCAAGTATTGGAAGCAAGGGGGATGAATTGAAGGTGTTACTGAACACATGGGAGTACGACATTGTTGCCATTACGGAAACATGGTTGAAGGAAGGGCAGGACTGGCAGCTCAATATTCCAGGATATAGAATCTTCAGGAGAGACAGAGAGCAGGGAAAAAGGGGAGGGGGTGTTGCAGTATTAATCAAAGAATCTATTTCTGCTGTAAGAAGGGATGACATATTAGCAGGTTCCTCAAATGAGGCTATTTGGGTGGAATTGAGAAATAGAAAAGGGGCCTGCACCTTACTGGGTGTATACTACAGACCCCCAAACAGTCAGAGGGAAATAGAAGAACATATTTGTAGGCAAATCTCAGGGGTGTTTGAAAACAACAGGGGATTTCAACTTCCCGAATATTGATTGGGATAGCCAAAGGGCCCTGAGGGTGCAGAGTTCCTAAGGGTCATTCAGGAGGGCTTTTGAGCCAATATGTTGAAAGTCCAACAAGGGAGGGGGCGGTGTTGGACTTAATCTTGGGAAATGAGGCCGGACAGGTGGCTGAAGTGTCAGTGGTAGAGCATTTTGGTGACAGTGATCACAATTCAGTGATATTTAAGGTGGTAATGGAAAAGGATAAAGAGGGACCAGAGGAAAGAGGAAAATTTATAAATTGGGGCAAGGCCGATTTTAATCTGATAAGGCAGAAGTTGGCCCTGGTGCACTGGGATCAGCTTCTCGTGGGGAGGACCGCATCAGAACAGTGGAAGTCATTCAAAGGAATAATTGAAAAAGTACAGAGGAAGCATGTTCCCCTAAAGTTCAAGGGTGGGACAAACAAGTCCAAAGAACCTTGGATGTCGAACAATATAGTAGGATTGATTCGAAAAAAAGGGGGGGCTTTTGGAAAGCATAAAGAACTTAAGGCACAGACATCATTAGAGGAATACAGAAGGTGTAGGGCGGTTCTTAAAAAAGAAATTAGGAGAGCAAAAAGGGGCCATGAGATAGCACTAGCGGGCAAAATAAAAGAAAATCCCAGTGTTCTATAAGAATATCAAGGGTAAGAGGATAACGAGGGAAAGAGTGGGGCCCATCAGGGACCATAGTGGAAAGCTGTGTGTGGAGCCAGAGGATGTAGGAGATGTTTTAAATGATTTTTTTGCATCTGTTTTTACGAGGGAGGAGGGCGATGCGGACTTAGAAATGGAGCAGGAGGGTTGTGATGTTCTTGAGCATATTGCTATTGACAGGGAGGCGGTGCTGGAGGCTCTGGCAGGCTTAAAAGTGGATAAGTCTCCGGGCCCTGACGAGATGTATCCCAGGATGCTGAGAGAGGCAAGGGAGGAGATTGCGGGGGCTCTGGCACAAATTTTCAGAGCCTCTCTTGCAACAGGGGATGTACCGGAGGACTGGAGGATAGCTAATGTGGTGCCATTATTTAAAAAGGGCAGTAGGGATAAACCTGGGAACTACAGGCCGGTGAGTCTGACATTGGTGGTGGGGAAGCTGCTAGAAAAGATTCTGAGGGACAGAATCAGTCTTCACTTGGAGGATCGAGGGTTAATTAAGGATAGTCAACATGGCTTTGTTAAGGGAAGGTCGTGTCTGACTAACTTGATTGAATTTTTTGAAGGGGTGACCAAGGAGGTAGATGGGGGTAGTGCAGTGGATGTGGTATACATGGATTTCAGTAAGGCTTTTGACAAGGTCCCACACAGGAGACTAGTCAAGAAGGTAAGAGCCCATGGGATCCAGGGCACCTTGGCAAAATGGATAAAAAACTGGCTTAGTGTCAGAAGGCAGAGGGTGATGGTAGAAGGGTGCTTCTGTGACTGGAGTCCGGTGTCCAGTGGGGTGCCGCAGGGATCGGTGTTGGGTCCCTTACTGTTTGTAATCTACATTAATGATCTGGATGTCAACGTACAGGGCATGATCAGCAAGTTTGCAGATGACACAAAGGTAGGGGGGGTGGTGAATAGCGAGAAAGGGATCTGCAAGCTGCAGGAAGATATAGATGAGATGGTCAGATGGGCGGAGCAGTGGCAGATGGAATTTAATCCTGAAAAGTGCGAGGTGATGCACTTTGGCAGAAATAACTTGGAGAGGGAGTACACCATGAATGGAAGGACCCTAGGGAAGACAGGGGTACGGAGGGACCTTGGAGTACAGGTACACAAGTCCTTGAAGGCAGCAGGACAGGTGGACAGGGTGGTCAAAAAGGCATATGGGTTACTGGCCTTCATTAGCCGGGGCATCGAATATAAAAGTAGGGGGGTAATGATGGAATTGTACAGAACACTGGTGAGGCCACAGCTGGAGTATTGTGTACAATTCTGGTCACCACATTATAGAAAGGATGTGATAGCTTTGGAGAGGGTGCAGAGGAGATTTACCAGGATGCTGCAAGGGCCTTGGCTATGAGGAGAGACTGAGCAGACTGGGGTTGTTTTCCCTGGAGCAGAAAAGGCTGAGAGGGGACATGATCGAGGTGTACAAGATCATGAGGGGCATAGATAAGGTAGATGGCGGGGAACTTCTTCCACTGGTGGAAGGTTCAACAACGAGGGGACATAGATACAGGGTAAGGGGAGGGAGGTTTCGGGGGGATGTGAGAAAGAACTTTTTCACCCAGAGGGTGGTTGGAGTCTGGAACTCACTGCCTGGGGTGGTGGTGGAGACGGGAACACTCACAACGTTTAAGAGGCATTTGGATGGGCACTTGAAATGCTACAACATTCAGGGCTACGGTCCAAATGCGGGAAAATGGGATTAAAATTAGACTGTGTTTGGTAACGGGCGGCACGGACACAATGGGCCGAGGGGCCTCTTTCTGTGCTGTAGGACTCTATGACACTAAGGGCCTATTCATGTGCTGTTCTGTGCTCTGCTCATTGTTCTCTGTGCTGACTGTCATCTGGATGTTTCCAGTAGTTTCTGCTTTATTTCCTGATTTCCAACATCAGTCCTAATTTGATTGATAAATATTGAAGCTTCAACTAGGACAGGAAATTCCATCGAGTTGATCTGTGTTGCTGTGTTACTGAGAGAGAGTATGCACATTACTAACAGACAAAGCTTTATGTACAAGGTACTTACTAAATGTTGACGTTGGAGCTGGGGTGGAGCTCTGGGTGGTTGTCGTTTCTGTTGTGCTCGGTGTATCTGAAGTGAATGGTGTTGTTGTTGATGATGGAACTGATGTTATTGTTGTACCAAGAGATGTAGCTATAGTGGTAGGTTGTCTTGTAGCTGTAATAAAACACAGATGCTCAGCATGGAAAGTACATGGAATTCAATGCTTTATTTTCAGTATTTTTAAGAGGAGTGCATTGCTTGACGTACTATTATTTTTCCAATTTTCAACATACAAATGGCGCAATAAATTCAATAAACCTGTTCTGAGATCCTTTGTGTGTCAGGAAGTCATGATGCACCTTTACAAGACTTTGGTTAGGCTGCATTTGGAATACTGTGTACAGTTCTGGACCCAGTTCGAGGAAGGATGTGAAGACTTTGGAAAGTGTACAGAGGAAGTTTACCAGAATGTCGTCTGGATTAGGTATTAGAAACATAGAAACAATGAAAATAGGTGCAGGGGTAGGCCATTCGGCCCTGCGAGCCAGCAGCGCTATTCAATATGATCATAGCTGATCATCCAAAATCAGTACCCCGTTCCGGCTTTTTCCCCACATCCCTTGATTCCCTTAGCCCTAAGAGCTGAATCTGACTCTCTCTTGAAAACATCCAGTGAATTGGCCTTCTGTGGCAAAGATTTCCACAGATACACCACCCTCTAACTCAAGATATCCTTCCTAAATAAACGTCCTTTAATTCTGTGGCTATGAGCTCAATTCCTAGACTGTTCCACTAGTGGAAACATCCTCTCCGCATCCACTCTCTCCAAGCCTTTCACTATTTGGTACGTTTCAATGAGGTCCCTCCTCATTCTTCTGTACTCCAGTGAATACAGGCCCAGTGCTGTCAAACACTCAACATATGTTAACCCATTCATTCCTGGTAGATGTTGTTGTAGCTGTCTGTGATAAATCACAGATGCTCAGCATGGAATATACTTGATTTTTTTTTCACTATTTGCAGTTAGAGTATGTAGTTCAAAAATTATTGTTATTTTTATAAATTTCACCTTACAAATGGCTCAGGAGATTCAATAAACCTGGTCTGTAATATGTTGTTTGTCAGGAATTCACGATGCACCTTTACAGGACTTTGGTTAAACTGCATTTGGAGTATTGTTTACAGTCCTGGTCACCCTGTTAGAGGAAGGGCATGAAGGCTTTGAAAAGTGTACAGAGAAAGTTTACCAGAATGTTGCCTGGATTAGAAGGTATTTGCTACAGGGAGAGGTTTGTTTTGTCTGGATTCCCCGGTGTCGAGGGGAGACCTGACAGAAGTATATAAAATGATGAGAGACATAGATAGGGTAGACAGTCAGAACCTTTATCGCACGATTAAAATATCAAACACGAGAGGGCTTAGCTTAGAGGTGAGATGGCCCAAGTTTAAAGGTGATGTGCGGGACATTTTTTTTACACAGTGACGTGGCTGCCTGGGATGCTGTCAGGGGTACTGATTGAGGCAGATATGATGGTGCCATTTAACAACCTGTGGAAAACCAAATGGACATGCCGGGATATTTATTACAAGGGAGACAGATAAGAGATTGTCTTTGTATTTTATTGGACTTAGATATTGTGGGCAGAAGGGCCTATTCCTGTGCTGTTCTGTGTTCTGTTCATTGTTCTCTGTGCTGACTGTCATCTGGATGTTTCCAGTAGTTTCTGCTTTATTTCCTGATCTCCAACATCAGTCCTAATTTGATTGATAAATATTCAAGCTTCAACTAGGACAGGAAATTCCATCGAGTTGATCTGTGTTGCTGTGTTACTGAGAGAGAGCGTGCACATTACTAACAGACAAAGGTTTATGTACAAGGTACTTACTAAATGTTGACGTTGGAGCTGGGGTGGAGCTCTGGGTGGTTGTCGTTTCTGTTGTGCTCGATGTCTCTGAAGTGAATGGTGTTGTTGTTGATGATGGAACTGATGTTATTGTTGTACCAGGAGATGTAGATGTAGTGGTAGGTTGTGTTGTAGCTGTAATAAAACACAGATGCTCAGCATGGAAGGTACATGGAATTCAATGCTTTATTTTCAGTATTTTTAAGAGGAGTGCATTGCTTGACGTACTATTATTTTTCCAATTTTCAACTTACAAATGGCGCAATAAATTCAATAAACCTGTACTGAGATCCTTTGTGTGTCAGGAAGTCATGATGCACCTTTACAGGACTTTGGTTAGGCTGCATTTGGAGTACTGTGTACAGTTCTGGACCCAGTTCGAGGAAGGATGTGAAGACTTTGGAAAGTGTACAGAGGACGTTTACCAGAATGTCGACTGGATTAGGTATTAGAAACATTGAAACAATGAAAATAGGTGCAGGGGTAGGCCATTCGGCCCTGCGAGCCAGCAGCGCTATTCAATATGATCATAGCTGATCATCCAAAATCAGTACCCCGTTCCGGCTTTTTCCCCACATCCCTTGATTCCCTTAGCCTTAAGAGCTGAATCTGACTCTCTCTTGAAAACATCCAGTGAATTGGCCTTCTGTGGCAAAGATTTCCACAGATACACCACCCTCTAACTCAAGATATCCTTCCTAAATAAACGTCCTTTAATTCTGTGGCTATGAGCTCAATTCCTAGACTGTTCCACTAGTGGAAACATCCTCTCCGCATCCACTCTCTCCAAGCCTTTCACTATTCGGTATGTTTCAATGAGGTCCCCCCTCATTCTTCTGTACTCCAGTGAGTACAGGCCCAGTGCTGTCAAATGCTCATCATATTTGCAGTTAGAGTATGTAGTTCAAAAATTATTGTTATTTTTCCAATTTTCAACTTACAAATGGCTCAATAAATTCAATAAACCTGTTCTGAGATACTTTGTGTGTCAGGAAGTCATGATGCACCTTTACAGGACTTTTGTTGGACCTCATTTGGAGTACTGTGTACAATTCTGGTCACACTGTTAGAAGGTATTAGAAACATAGAAACAATGAAAATAGGTGCAGGATTAGGCCATTCAGCCCTTTGAGCCAGCACTGCCATTCAATATGATCGTGGCTGATCATCCAAAATCAATATCCCGTTCCGGCTTTTTCTTCATATCCCTTGATTCCCTTAGCCCTAAGAGCTGAATTTAACTCTCTTTTGAAACATCCAGTGAATTGGCCTCCACTTCCTTCTGTGGCAGAGAATTCCACAGATTCACAACTCTCTGGGTGAAAAAGTTTTTCCTTATCTCAGTCCTAAATGGCCTACCCCTTATTCTTAATCTGGGAACCCTGTTTCTGGACTCACCCAATATCGGGAACATTTTTCCTGCATCTACCCCGTCCAATACTCTAAGAATTTTATATGTTTCTATAAGATTCCTTCTCATCCTTCTAAATTCCAGCAAATACAAGCCCAGTCGACCCATTCTTTCATCATACGTCAGTCCTGCCATCCTGGGAATTCACCTGGTGAAACCACGCTGCACTCCCACAATAGGATTGTTCTTACTAATTATGTACTTACTAATTTCTGACGTTGGTGGTGAGGTGGAGCTCTGGGTGGTTGTTGTTTCTGTTGTGCTCGCTATTGTCGAGTTAAATGCTGTTGTAGTTGATGATGAAACTGATGTTAAAGTTGTACCAGGAAGAGTCGTTGTACTAGTAACATTTGTAGCTGCAATAAAACATAGATACTCAGTGTGGAAAGTACATGAAATTAATGCTTCTTTTGAACATTTGCAATAGAACTAGGTTACGCGACAGTTTTTGTTATTTTCACAATTATTCATTTCATGAATGAATCATAAGAATACATCAACTTGTTCTTTGTTACTGGGAAGGGGGGGTGAAGGGGAGGGGGCGGGGAGGGGATGGGGGAGGGGGAGGGGGGGATGGGTATAATGCAAAGCAACCTTGGCAAATATGTGGACCCAGTGAAGTTTGCCCTCTGCCACAGCAATCGCTGCCTCTCCACTCTTCACCGGACCACTTGGACAATAAGAACACCTCAGGTTGTTGCCCTCATCATCTCATCATTCAACAGCATCATCCTCTCCAAACTTATCATCAGACTTGCAGTACTGGGTCTCTGCTCAATCCTGGGCAATTGGATCCTCGACATGCTCATTGGCGTTCCACGTTCAATACGAATTGGCAACAGCACTTCTTCCTCTAACCATCAACACAGGAGCACCTGAAAGCTGTGTGCTCAGTCCCCTGCTCTCCTCTTCCTGTGATCATGCACTCACTCCCTGGCACTCTCACCTTATAGAGCCTCAACATTACATCCCTGTTTTTGTATTCTAGCCCTATTGAAATAAATGGCAGCATTGCGTTTGCCTTCTCTGTAATGCTGGACATTGGGAGGAGACCTGACAGAAATATGTAAAGTGATGAGGCACAGATTGTGTGGATCTTCAGACCCTTTATACTGCGATGGAAATGTCTGACACGAGAGGGCTCAGCTTAGAGGTGAGAGGGGCCAAGTTTAAAGGTGACGTGCGGGACATTTTATTGCACACAGTGACGTGGCTGCCTGTGATGCACTGTCAGGGGTAGTGATTGAGGCAGATATGATGGTGGCATTTAACAACCTGTGGAAAACCAAGTGGACATGCCGGGAATGGAGGGATATTTATTATGTGCATGGAGACAAGAGATTATCTTGGTATTATGTTCAGCATTGATATTGTGGGCAGAAGGGCCTATTCCTGTGCTGTACTGTGCTCTGCTCATTGTTCTCTGTGCTGACTGTCATCTGGATGTTTCCAGTAGTTTCTGCTTTATTTCCTGATTTCCAACATTAGTCCAAACTTGATTGATAAATATTCAAGCTTCAACTAGGACAGGAAATTCCATCGAGTTGATCTGTGTTGCTGTGTTACTGAGAGAGAGCGTGCACATTACTAACAGACAAAGCTTTATGTACAAGGTACTTACCAAATTCTGTCGTTGGAGCTGGGGTGGAGCTCTGGGTGGTTGTCGTTTCTGTTGTGCTCGTTGTCTCTGAAGTGAATGGTGTTGTTGTTGATGATGGAACTGATGTTATTGTTGTACCAGGAGATGTAGATGTAGTGGTAGGTTGTGTTGTAGCTGTAATAAAACACAGATGCTCAGCATGGAAAGTACATGGAATTTAATGATTCATTTTCAGTATTTTTAAGAGGAGTGCATTGCTTGACGTACTATTATTTTTCTAATTTTCAACTTACAAATGGCTCAATAAATTCAATAAACCTGTTCTGAGATACTTTGTGTGTCAAAAATCATGATGCACCTTTACAGGACTTTGGTTAGGCTGCATTTGGAGTACTGTGTACAGTTCTGGACACCCTGTTAAGGAAGGATGTGAAGGCTTTGGAAAGTGCATATGTATTACAAGAAGTCTTTCCTCCAAATTGCACTTAACTTTGCCATAAAAATGAAGAAGGCCAAGGCCATACACGTCAATATGGAATTGGGAAGGAGAGTTAACATTGGATGAAACCTGATGCTTCCCGATAGACCAGGTTTGAAGAGATGTCGGTGAATCTTTGCCTCACTTGGAAGGGTTGATAGCCATGGATGGTGGTGAGGGAGGAGACCATCGTGCCATAGAGTCATTCAGATGGAAACAGCCCTTCAGTCCAACTTGTCCGTGCCAACCAACCAAGATGCCCATCTAAACAAGTCCCATTTGACCATGTTTGGTCATATCCCTCTAAACTTTTCCTACATATGTACCCTTCCAAATGTCTTTTGTACCTATGTCAACTACTTCCTCTAGCAAGCTTGTTCCATATATCCGCCACCCTTTGTGTGGGGAAAATGTTGCCCCTAAGATTTGCATTAAATCTTACCTCAAAAAACCCAAAGAAACTTGTGACACACCATATGCCATGCACAAATGTATGTTGACTATGCCAAATCAATCCCTGTCTTACCAAATGCAAAAATATATTATCCCTTAGAATCCCCTCCACCAGTCCTGAACTACTATCTACCTCATTGGAGACCTTTGGACAGCTTTGATCGGACTTTACTGGACTTTATCTTGCAGTAAACGTTATTCCCTTTATCATGTATCTGTACACTGTACACTCATGTATTTGTACACTTGATTGTAATCATGTATTGTCTTTCCACTGATGGGTTAGCACACAAGAAAGCTTTTCACTGTACCTCAGTGCACATGACAGTTAACTAAACTCAATAACTTTCCTACCACAAATATTTAGCATGCTGATCTCAGGTAATTTTGCAACCTTTCTTAAATAGAGATACATTGGACACCCGACAATCTTCTGGCACCTCGCACGTGAGTATAGAAGTTGTGAAGATCACATTGCAGTTATTTAAGAGGTAGGTCTGCTTCTTCTGTCGTACATCTTTTAGATCTGTTGAGGCGAGCCAGGCTAACGTGTCATCGTCCAGGTCAATCGTTCACCATTCGGTGGCCGGTATTTGGGGCAACTGGTGACTTTGTGCTCCACTGTCTAAGAGGTAAGTGAGGCTGCTTTTAAAGTATTGTGTTCAGTTTTGGGCACCATGTTATAGGAAAGATGTTGTCAAGCTGGAAAGGGTGTGGAGAAGATTTACGAAGGCATTGCCAAAACCCGAGGGCTTGAGCTATAGGGCGAGACTCAGCAGGGTGGGACTCTATTCCTTGGAATGAAGGAGGATGAGGGGTGATCTTATAGAGGTGTACACAATTACACCTGTAATTTTCACACTTTTACACATTTACACTTGTAAAAGTAATTACAAATTACATTTTGTAATCAAGTTGATTGGAATCATCTTCAGGAAATGACAACTCTTTGATCAGTGCTAGAGTTGACAAGCAAAGGACTAGCCAATGTAAGAAATACTGTAAAACCTTGCAGGAAAGGCATAGAAAACATAGAAAATAGGTGCAGGAGGAGGTCATTTGGCCCTTCGAGCCAGCACCACCATTCATTGCGATCATGGCTGATCATCCACAATCAGTAACCCGTGCCTGCCTTCTCCCCATACTCTTTGATTCCACTAGCCCCTCGAGCTCTATCTCAACTATCTTTTAAATTCATCCAGTGAATTGGCCTCCACCGCCTTCTGTGGCAGAGAATTTCACAAACTCACAACTCTCTGGGTGAAAAAGTTTTTTCTCACCTCAGTTTCAAAATGGCCTCCCCTTTATTCTTAGACTGTGACCCCTGGTTCTGGACTCCCCCAACATTGGGAACATTTTTCCTGCATCCAGTCCTTTTATAATTTTATACATTTCTATAAGAAACGTATAAATCTTTCCATGCCGAATGTCTAATTTTTCTTTTTAAATGCCACCTCCATCTTCTCTACTGCTAAGTGACATGTTCTCTCTCCCAGTTCAGTCAAAGGTCTGGAAACTGAAACATAAACACTGCTTCTCTCCCCACAGATGCTGCCCAACCTGCTGAGTGTGTGTGGAGTCTGTGGATTCCTGAGCGATTCACTGTCTGTTGATGAAACGAATGAGGAACAGCAGAGATGAGGGAGTCCTTGCGTGTGGGAGACAGAATGTGTGCAGGTTTTAAAAGTTTAGTTTGGCTTCCTTCCAATCACAAAAAAACAATCCTCCACATTCACTCATGACCTCTTAACACAAAGTCAATGTTGCATCCAATTTGGCAACTTACTTTGGATATAACAGTATAACAGTATAACAGAGCTTTATTTGTCGTTCGGTACCGAAGTACCGAACGAAACTACATAGCAGTCATAGAAAAAAAAAAAGAACACAAGACACATAACCCCAACACAAACGTCCATCACAGTGACTCCAAACACCCCCTCACTGTGATGGAGGCAACAAAACTTCCACTCTCTTCGCCACGCCCACGGACAGACAGCTCGACCCCGACCGACCCGCACAGTCCCCGCAAGGGGATGGAAGTCCCCCCGGCCGAATCGCACCGGGCGCTGAAACGTCCCGCGGCCGAGCCGGGCGATGAAAGGCCCCGCGACCAAGCCTTGCGCAGCTAAGTCCCGTGGTTGAGCCGCACCAGCGATGTAAAGTCCCGCAGCCGAGCCGCACCAGCGATGAAAAGTCCCGCAGCCGAGCCGCACCGGGCGATGTAAAGTCCCGTGGTCGAGCCGCACCGGGCGATGTTAAGTCCCGCAGCCGAGCCGCACCGGGCGATGTTAAGTCCCGCAGCCGAGCCGCACCGGGCGATGAAAAGTCCCGCAGCCGAGCCGCACCGGGCGATGTTAAGTCCCGCAGCTGAGCCGCACCAGCGATGAAAAGTCCCGTGGTCGAGCCGCACCAGCGATGTAAAGTCCCGCAGCCGAGCCGCACCGGGTGATGTTAAGTCCCGCGGCCGAGCTGCACCGGGCACTGTTAAGTCCAGCGGCCAAGCCGCACCAGCGATGTAAAGTCCAGCGGCCGAGCCGCACTGGGCGATGTTAGGCCCCGCAGCCGAGCCGCACCCCGCGCCGTGAGGAAGAGAAAAGTTTCCCCCACCCCCCCCCGCCACCCCCCACCCACACCACCACCCCCCACACATACACAACCAAAAAAAAATACAAAACCATCCCAACACCGACACACAACAAAAAAAAAAGGAAAAAAGACGAACAGACTGCTAGCGAGCCGCTGCCGTTAGGCGCCGCCACTTCCGCTCTACCATTTCAACCAATATCCCATGTGGAATCGTGTCAAAGGCCTTACTGAAGACCATGCAGATTACATCTACCACATCAGCAATATGTTAGACGAGGACTAGTGTGATGTGTCTATCTTCAGAGGGTTCAGTGAGTTAAGGGTTCAGTGAGTTAAGGGTTCAGTGAGTTAAGGCTACAGTGCTTTTTAGTAAAGGTACAGTTTAAAGGATTAAGATTTTTAAAGTGGGAGTGAGTTGATTTAATTTGGGGGTAAGACATGTCAGTTGAGATCGGCCCCGTGGAATGCTCATCCTGTAACATGTGGAAGATCAGGGATATTGTCGGTGTCCCTGATGACTACGTGTGCAGGAAGTGTGTCCAGCTGCAGCTCCTGGCAGACCGCATTGAACGGTTGGAGCTGCGGTTGGATTCATACTGGAGCATCCACGATGCTGAGAAGGTCGTGGATAGCATGTATAGTGAGTTGGCCACACCACAGGTAAAAGATAAGCGGACAGACAGGAAACGGGTGGCCACTAGCCAGCGTAACAGTAGGCAGGGAGTGCAGGAGTCCCCTGTGGTCATCTCCCTCCTAAACAGATATGCCATTCTGGATACTGTTCGGGGAGGTGGCTCATCAGGGGAAGGCAGCAGCAGCCAAGTTCATGGCACCGTGGGTGGCTCTGCGGCAAAGGAGGGGAGGAAAAAGAGTGGAAGGGCTATAGTGATAGGGGAATAGATAGGCGTTTCTGCGGCTGCAAACGAGACTCCAGGATGGTATGTTGCCTCCCTGGTGCTAGGGTCAGGGATATCTCTGAGCGGCTGCAGAACATTCTGGAGGGTGAGGGTGAACAGCCAGTTGTCATGGTGCACATTGGCACCAACGATATAGGTAAAAAATGGGATGAGGTCCTACAAGGTGAATTTAGGGAGCTAGGAGATAAACTTAAAAGTAGGACCTCAAAGGTAATAATCTCTGGATTACTACCAGTGCCATGTGCTAGTCAGAGTAGAAATAGGAGGATATTTCAGATGAATACGTGGCTTGAAAAATGGTGCAAGGGGGAGGGATTCAAATTTCTAGGACATTGGAACCTTGTTCTGGGTGAGGTGGGACCAGTACAAACAGGACGGTCTGCACCTGGACTGGAATGGAACCAATGTCCTTGGGGGAGTGTTTTCTAGTGCTGTCGGGGAGGATTTAAACTAATGTGGCAGGGGGATGGGAGCATGAGCAGAGAGACAGAGGGGTGTAAAATGAGGGTAGAAGCAATAGGTAGCAAGGTGAAACGTAAAAGTGGTAGGCAGACAAATCCAGGGCAAAAATCAAAAAGAGCCACTTTTCAACATAATTGTATAAGGGGTAAGAGAGTTGTAAAAGCAAGCCTGAAGGCTTTGTGTCTCAATGCAAGGAGCATTCGTAATAAGGTGGATGAGTTAAATGTGCAGATAGTTATTAATGAATATGATATAGTTGGGATTACGGAGACATGGCTCCAGGGTGACCAAGGCTGGGAGCTGAACATCCAGGGATATTCAATATTCAGGAGGGATAGACAGAAAGGAAAAGGAGGTGGGGTAGCGTTGCTGGTTAGAGAGGAGATTAACGCAATAGAAAGGAAGGACATTAGCATGGAGGATGTGGAATCGATATGGGTAGAGCTGCGAAACACTAAGGGGCAGAAAACGCTAGTGGGAGTTGTGTACAGGCCACCTAACAGTAGTAGTAGAGTTGGGGTTGGCATCAAACAGGAAATTAGAAATGCGTGCAACAAAGGTAAAACAGTTATAATGGGTGACTTCAATTTACATATAGATTGGGTGAATCAAATTGGCAGAGGTGCTGAGGAAGAGGATTTCTTGGAAAGTATGCGGGATAGTTTTCTAAACCAACATGTAGAGGAACCAACGAGAGAGCAGGCTATTCTAGACTGGGTATTGAGTAATGAGGAAGGGTTAGTTAACAGTCTTGATGTGCGTGGCCCCTTGGGCAAGAGTGACCATAATATGGTTGAGTTCTTCATTAGGATGGAGAGTGACATAGTTAATTCAGAAACAACGGTTCTGAACTTGAAGAAAGGTAACTTTGAGGGTATGAGACGTGAATTGGCCAAGATAGACTGGCAATTGATTCTTAAAGGGTTGACGGTGGACATGCAATGGAAGGCATTTAAAGACCACATGGATGAACTACAACAATTGTTCATCCCAGTTTGGCAAAAGAATAAATCAGGGAAGGTAGTGCATCCGTGGCTAACAAGGGAAATTAGGGATAGTATCAAAACAAAAGACGAAGCATACAAATTAGCAAGAAAAAGCAGCCTACCAGAGGACTGGGAGAAATTCAGAGTCCAGCAGAGGAGGACAACGGGCTTAATTAGGAAATGGAAAATAAATTATGAAAGAAAACTGGCAGGGAACATAAAAACTGACTGCAAAAGCTTTTATAGATATGTGAAGAGAAAAAGATTAGTTAAAACAAATGTAGGTCCCTTGCAGCCAGAAACAGGTGAAATGATCATGGGGAATAAGGACATGGCAGACCAATTGAATAACTACTATGGTTCTGTCTTCACTAAGGAAGACATAAATAATCTGCCAGAAATAGCAGGGGACCGGGGCTCAAATGAGATGGAGGAACTGAGTGAAATCCAGGTTAGTCGGGAAGTGATGTTAGGTAAATTGAATGCATTAAAGGCCGATAAATCCCCAGGGCCAGATAGGCTGCATCCCAGAATGCTTAAGGAGGTAGCCCCAGAAATAGTGGATGCATTTGTGATAATTTTTCAAAACTCTTTGGATTCTGGAGTAGTTCCTGAGGATTGGAGGGTAGCTAATGTAACCCCACTTTTCAAAAAGGGAGAGAGAGAGAAAACGGGGAATTATAGACCAGTTAGTCTAACATCGGTAGTGGGGAAAATGCTAGCGACAGTTATTAAAGATGGGATAGCAGCACATTTGGAAAGTGGTGAAATCATTGAACAAAGTGAGCATGGATTTATGAAAGGTAAATCATGTCTGACGAATCGTATATAATTTTTCGAGGATGTAACTAGTAGAGTGAATAAGGGAGAACCAGTGGATGTGTTATATCTGGACTTCCAGAAAGCTTTCGACAAGGTCCCACATAAGAGATTAGTATGCAAACTTAAAGCACACGGTATTGTGGGTTCAGTATTGATGTGGATAGAGAACTGGCTGGCAGACAGGAAGCAAAGAGTAGGAATAAACGGGTCCTTTTCAGAATGGCAGGCAGTGACTAGTGGGGCACCGCAAGGCTCAGTGCTGGGACCCCAGCTATTTACAATATATATTAATGATTTGGACGAGGGAATTGAATGCAACATCTCCAAGTTTGCGGATGACACGAAGCTGGGGGGCAGTGTTAACTGTGAGGAGGATGCTAGGAGGCTGCAAGGTGACTTGGATAGGTTAGGTGAGTGGGTAAATGCATGGCAGATGCAGTATAATGTGGATAAATGCGAGGTTATCCACTTTGGTGGCAAGAACAGGAAAGCAGACTATTATCAGAATGGTGGCCGATTAGGAAAAGGGGAGATGCAACGAGACCTGGGTGTCGTGGTACACCAGTCATTGAAAGTAGGCATGTAGGTGCAGCAGGCAGTGAAGAAAGCGAATGGAATGTTGGCATTCATAGCGAGGGGATTTGAGTATAGGAGCAGGGAGGTTCTGCTGCAGTTGTACAGGGCATTGGTGAGACCACACCTGGAGTATTGCGTACAGTTTTGGTCTCCTAATCTGAGGAAAGACATTCTTGCCATAGAGGGAGTACAGAGAAGGTTCACCAGATTGATTCCTGGGATGGCAGGACTTTCATATGAAGAAAGACTGGATAGACTCGGCTTGTACTCACTGGAATTTAGAAGATTGAGGGGGGATCTTATGGAAACTTACAAAATTCTTAAGGGGTTGGACAGGCTAGATGCAGGAAGATTGTTCCCGATGTTGGGGAAGTCCAGAACAAGGGGTCATAGTCTAAGGATAAGGGGGAAGTTTTTTAGGACCGAGATGAGAAAGTATTTTTTCACACAGAGAGTGGTGAATCTGTGGAATTCTCTGCCACAGAATTTTTGTTGAGGCCAGTTCATTGTCTATATTTAAGAGGGAGTTAGATGTGGCCCTTGTGGCTAAAGGGATCAGGGGGTATGGAGAGAAGGCAGGTACAGGATACTGAGTTGGATGATCAGCCATGATCATATTGAATGGCAGTGCAGGCTCGAAGGGCCGAATGGCCTACTCCTGCACCTATTTTCTATGTTTCTATCTTAGTGTAAACATAGATGGTGGATGGTGGCCTGAGGAGCTTGCTTCCATGTTGAATCGCCCTCTAATTCAGTGATTCCACAGCTGGAGATAGTTGGAACATCTCATTTGCTATCCACTGTTGCAAACGGAGAATCATTCTTGACTCAAAGAAAAATTACACCCTTCATTTCCCTTTACCAGAGAGCAACAGGCAGACCGAGCCCTTGTCTCCACAATGACTACATACCCATGTACCACTTCATTCAGCGCACCAGTTTAAGCTCAATATTATATTTGGGTTTGAGTATAATGAAACTTCCAAAGACATTCACTCGAGAGCCAGGACACATACCTCATCATGAGCAAAGGAATTCAAATTGTGATGTTCTGAAGCTACGGCCTCGAGTCCCTGTGGAAACATCCTCTCCACATCCACTCTATCCAATCCTTTCACTATTCGGTAAGTTTCAATGAGGTCCCCCTCTCATCCTTCTAAACTCCAGTGAGTACAGGCCCAGCGCTTTCAAAAGCTCATCACATGTTAACCCAATCATCCCCGAGATCATTCTGGTAAACCTCCTCTGGACCCTCTCCGGAGCCAGCATATCCTTCCTCAGATATGGAGCCCGACACTGCTCACAATACTCCAAATGTGGTCTGACCAGGGTCTCCTAAAGCCTCAGCATTACATCCCTGTTTTTACATTCTAGTCTTCTCGAAATAAATGCCAACATTACATTTGCCTTCCTTATTACCGATTAAACTTGCAAATTAACATTTTGGGAATCCTGCACTCGCACTCCCAAATCCTTTGCCACCTCCGATTTCTGAATTCTCTCCCCATTTAGAAAATAACTTCCGCCTTTATTGCTCATACCAAAATGCATGACTCCACACGTTGCTACGCTGTATTCCATCTGCCACTTCCTTGCCCACATTCCCAACCTGTCCAAGTCCTTCTGCAGACTCCCTGCTTTTTCTACACTGCCTGCCCCTCCATCTAACCGTGTCATCTGCAAACATTGCCACAAAGCAATCAATTCCCTTGGTATACAACGTGAAGAGTAACAGCCCCAGCACCGACCCCTGCGGAACACTGCTAGTCACTGGTGGTCAAACAGAAAGAGCCATCTTTATTGCCACTCTTTGCTTTCTGTCATCCAGCCCACCCGCTATCCATGCTAGTATCTTTCCTCTGATCGTAGATGTCAGTCGATAGTCTGTCTCCTGTCATGGAGACAGAGAGTAAAGAAAGGGGGGAGGTGTCGGAGATAATCCAGGTGAATTTGAGGGCAGTTTAGTTTAGCTTTAGTTTTGCAATACAGCGTGGAAACATGGCCTTTGGCCCACCGAGACCACACTGACCATCGATCACCCATAACTAGTTCTATGTCATACCAGTTTCGCGATCTATACACGAGGGACAATTTGCAGAAACCAATTAACCTACAAACCTGCGTGTCTTTGTGGGACGTGGGAGGAAACCAGAGCACCTGGAGAAAACCCAGGGAGAATGTGCAAACTCCACACAGACAGCATCACTGTTGGAAGCAGTGGCGAAGCAGGTGTATTGGTCAGATGGGATCTCCAAACTATCAGTTGCAATCGAATAAATAAAGGGTGCACTATCTTTATACAGCATGTACAGTAAAGGTATTTTCTAGTTTGGTTAGTTAATGTTTCCTCAAGCTATTATGAAAAACACAGAATTTTCATCCACCCAATATTTATAATGCTTACTCATGCCCATTGAGGCACATTGCACATCTAGGTTGAGGAATGTTAAGTGAAGGTTAACAGCAGGCAAACCTTAAAACTCGTTAAACATGCACAGAGGCTTAGACAAATACATTCACACTGCTTACAAGGAAAATTAACTGAAATACAAAGTTTGCTTTTCTAACCTAGCGACTCATAGGATCCAAGGGGGAAATTTCTTAGATTATATCATTACATGGGGAATTCCTCATTTTCTGTACTGCTCTGAAATCTACAGTTCATTCAACAATAAAGGTATCATTTATTTACCAGGTGTGCTCTCTTGGTGAGCCGTGTGAATAGTAACCAGCAAGATAAAGTATTGCGTCCACATCCATCTTGGCTTCATGATGATTTTTCTCTCTCGTGCTCTTGTTCACTATGTTGCCTGCAATGATTTTCTTAAACTAAAACTTCCAACTGCTGTCACGTTTCAGACAATGTACCTGCAAGAACTCCTCCCCCTTGAATGTTTGCCAGTCTTATTTTTCTAACGTTTTTTTTCCGGAAGCAGTGAACCTCACATTTCACAGGAGAGAGATTCCGCAGCCTCAGGTCTCTATAGCAAGCCCCCTCAGTTCCCTTTTATCATCCCTCTTTCTCCTCCTCCCCCCCCCCCACTCTCCCCTTCCACTTATATCACTCCCTCTGACTTTGCATTTCACTCTTGTCTCCTTTTCACCTCTAGCCTTCGTCACTTCACTCATCTGTTGAATGGCAGCGCGTGCAGACGCAGCGGCCCCACACTCTCCCGATTTTTCGAGTGTTTTTAATGTTTTTTCAAGTTCGTCATGGTTGTCACTTCAACAACTCTGGACAGTCAGCAGTAGACAGTATAGTCGTGAGTTCTTGCTGGACAAGAAAACAACATCATCAACACTGGACGCTACGCTTGCAGAGGAACTTAGCGGCCTCAGAATACTCTGCCTGACCTCGACCTCGGCCTCGAGTGCTGCCCCCCGGCTGGAAAGGAGACGCCGCAGGCGGTGTGAGAGGAAGCAGAAGAGGGGTAAGTGCGGAGGCATCCGGGCTAGGCTAGCGGCTAGCCCACACAGACCGGCTATTCCGAGCATGCTAATGGCTAATGTACGCTCACTGGACAATAAAATGGACACTATAAGACTTCTCCGGTCGACCCAGCGTGAGGTGAGGGAATGCTGTGTTTACGTTTTTACGGAAACATGGCTTAATGACAACATCCCGGACTCCGCTGTTCAGCTCGACCGGCTAACATGCTACCGATCGGACAGAGCTACGGTTAGCGGGGGGAAGACTCGCGGCGGCGGTGTGATTGTTTACATCAGTGATGCTTGGTGTCGGGACGCTGTGTTGGTCTACAAACACTGTTCACCGCTGGCGGAGTTTATGGTTGTGAAGTGCCGACCTTTCTACCTCCCGAGGGAGCTAACAGCTATCCTGTTAGTCGCTGTTTACATCCCTCCCAGTTCCAACAACAAGGACAGAGAGGAGGCACTCTGCGAACTGTACCGGGCCATCTCTGAGCAGCAGACAGCACACCCAGATGGCTTTCTCATCGTAGCTGGGGACTTCAACCATGCTAACCTAAAAACTGTCATGCCCAAAGTATACCAGCATGTTGATTTCCCAACACGAGAAAACAACACCTTGGACCTTGTCTACACGACCATCAAAGGAGCATACAAGGCTTCCCCCCTCCCCCACATCGGCCTCTCTGATCACCTCACCGTTCTGCTGAAACCGGCATACAGACCCCGGGTGAAAGTCA